>NW_007726415.1:385665-425157 GCF_000696425.1 Galeopterus variegatus | reverse complement strand
GCCTCGCTCAGCCAGTGAGCGGGAGCCGGTCTGTATGTGGGATCCGAACCCTCGGACGGGAGTGCCGCCGCGCTTCCCAAGCAGCGCACTATCCAGTGCGCCACCGGGCCGGCCCAAGTCACTCCCTTTTGATGATCTGATTGGGGACTATTCAATTATTGGAGATGTGAAAAGAAGCACGCTTCACATCTATTTAAAATACCCCAGAGCTGCACGTGCAGTCTGAAAATTTGATGGACAGTAAAATAATGGAAGGAAGCACTAGACCAGTTTCCCAAGAGAAGTGAAAGGTTTCAGTGCTTATCAGGAAGTACACCTACAGTAGAGTAAAACGGTAATGGGAAATTACCAAAAGTAAGGAGGAAATAATAATTCTACAATCATGCTCTCTAAAGTCACCGATTTACTCCTTGAACTAAAACCTAGCGATCAAGTGATATAATTGTGAGTAGAAAGACCACAGGGATTGACATGCAAATAAGCACTCCAGGCAACCCACACTGCCTGAATTGTGCCCCACGGAGGAATGTTCGGGGTGCTGATTTGCATTGCACGTTGGTTACCAAAAAGTACATTCAGTTCACAGCCATTTTAAAGCTCTCCTTGTCAGATCCTGGGAACAAACTGAAGTGTGTGAACAAAGATGACCGAGGCAGTGAGCTCTCTTCCGTAACTCATAGGAAGACAATATGCCTTCTATTGGGAACCTAAAAATTCTTTTTAGAGGTGCATCACACAAACCGAGCCTACCGACTAGCGTGAATACTTCTTGTTAAAGAAAAGATCTCTGACCACATTGGCCCCTTTTCTGGATTCCAATGTCTTGGAGCTTCCAACCGAGCTCCTCTTCTCAGAAAGAACAACATCTCACTCTTCTGTTACTGCATCTGCTTCCTATTTATAAAGAGTGCACTTTAAGAAATGTTTCTTTCTTTCATCCACAGCAGTATTTATTGCTGCAGGGGAGTTCCGGTCTTATACTTTGGCAAGCTCACAGCTCTCAATTTAAACAGGCAAAGCAAATGCATTTTCTCTCCTTCATTGAAAAAGGCTGTAGCTAACAGACTTCATCTCTGACAAATACAGCCATTTCAATTATTTAAAAAATATATATACATATATATATAAGCTATATAAACAACAACAAAAAAAACCCTTAAAGTCAGGACATCTACCGTAGAAATTTCTTTCCTGCGGCATCTTTGTAAACCAGCGCATTTCAGCTTGTGACATCATTGTTCTTTAAGTGCCTAGGATGCCCGCGCTGTGCTGTTGTGGTTCAGAGGGACCCACCTCTGCCCTCTTGCCACCAACACTTACTGAAAAAAAGATACAAGGCGGGTCTGTACAATAATGTACATTAAACACATTCTAAATCCTATAAATGGAGTCAGTATTCTTCTTAAGGCCTGAGCACCAGGACTGCAGTGAAACGGATGATGTGCCTGAAAACAGGATGGAACAGGCAATGATAACATCTCTTTTCTTTGAACTGAGGGAATGCTTTGTTATGATGGCCAGATTTGGGCAATGAATACAAATGAACCAGGAGAGCCCCCAACTGTTTCTGTCCCTTTGAAGTGCACAAGGCGAGTTCTTCAGAAATGTGTTCTTAAGAGTACAATAATTATTTTAGATATGCTGGAGTAATGGACTTCATCAGTCTCATTCACAAAGCTCATTTCAACATGATCTATTACCAACTACACTCAGAGAATCCCCTGGAGTTAAATTCCAGCCACTTTTACTAGTGACACTCTAAAGGCAAAAATGGTCTGGTTTCTCAAACTCACAATCAAGTACTATGCAGAGAAAGTACATAAAAGTAACTCAGTAGATCACATAATGATTGTTTATGCACAATAAACTGCAAATAGCCAACTCCTTCAGGAATGCCTAGCTGTGTACCTACTGCTTTTCATCTCACCTAACTCCTTTCAATATTTAGTTCTGCTCCACACAGGTGCCATGCAAACATATTCTTATAACATGCAAACAGCAGGTCACATCTTCCCCCACTTTTATAACCCAAAGCATGTATTTAACCTTTATCTCATGTTTCTTATTTTAAAAGCAACCCCTATAATGTGAGAGAAATAGATTTCAGTTTTACTCACCATACCAAAGAATAAACAGAGATACAAAGAGAAAAATAACTTTGACTACACGTAGGTGCCTAACACAGCTAAAACCTGAATTCGTAATTTCTAAGGTACATTGTTCTCATCAATGTAGCACTTAGAATTTCTGGCCAATAAAAGCCATAAAATGTTACTGCCTACTTCGTGTAAAGTGTGTACCTTGTAAGTGTCTTATCAATATATTTTTCCAGAAATCATTTGTTCTTATATTCTTCACCAAATGGCCTGAATAAAATAATTAATGGCACAATTACTTAAGATCTTTGAAATTGTTGAAGAGAATCTGATGAATGATTTAAAAATTCTATTCTCTTAATAAGTATGATTACTGTAATTTGGTTATATATAGGTTTTTTATTGAGCATTTGTTTTAGTCTATTTTGTGCCGCTGTAACAGAATACCTGAGACTGGGTAATTTATGATGAACACAAATTTATTTAGTTCTGGACGCTGGAAAGTCCAAGATAAAGGCTCCAGCATCTGGTGAGGGTATTTTTGCTACTTCGCACCATAGCAGAAGGCAGATGGGCAAGTGTCAGGAAAATAGAATAGTTTGGTCAGGGCCCTCACCTCGGGTCCAGTTGGGTGTGGTTCAGCATCCCTTGTAAGCAAGTTGTGTGCGTGTGTGTGTGGAGGTGATGCACATGTGCACCAGTGCATCTTTTTAGTTTTGTTGCTATTCTCATCTTCTTCAGAGAGAGAGAGAGAACAGAGAAGTTTGAGTGAAGCAGGCAGATGGGCATCTGCTTCAGGCATCTGCCCAGTGTGGCCAGGCTTTTCCAAACCTTTCCAAGGACCTTTTGGCCAGTTACCTAGCTCAGAGACCTGTGTGAAGGGGTCTGGTGACCCAACCTGGCATGTGAAGGGTTGTGACCCAGTTTGGACAACAGGCTTGAGGGGTCTGTGAGTTCCAGACCCAGCCCTAGCTCAACAATTGGCCCAGTCGATGCAGGATCACTGGCAGGTAAAAGAGCCCGACAACTGGTGTGGTCACCTAGCTTTACCATTGGTGTCACGAACAGGATTAAGAGCTAGACAATTGGTGCTATGAGGATTTCAGGCCTTAGCCTAGCCAGACAGCAAGAGAAGGCCAAACTTGTCCTTTTGTAAGGAACCCACTCCCACCATAATGGCATTCATCAATAGCACTACCCTCATGACCCAAAAACCTCCTGCTAGGCCTCACCTCCCAACAGCTCCTCACTGGGGACCAAGCTTTCAACACATAAACTTTGGGAGACACATTCAAACTATAAGCAGCACTATTATCATTCTTAAATGCTAAGGCAGAAGATTTAGACTTTTTTTAAAAAGTTATCTCTTAATGTTTGCCAGGCCACAAAAACTACTAAAATATTTACATCTTTTTAATATTGACAGTAATTAGAATAAATATATATTTGATTAAGAGAATGAAAATTTCCATAAAAGTAATATTTATAAGAACATTAGTAACTATCAATATACTGAGTTATTTGAATTTATATTTCTTGGAGACTAGTTGTTTATTTAGGAGAAAATCCTATTCTAAGATACTGACCATTTGATTTTGGTATGAAATTAACTCTTTTCTTAAGGCAAAGTCCCATTCAAAGCTATGATGATTTCAAACTCTAGAGAGAGAGAGAGAGAGAGAGAGAGAGAGCGAACAATTCCAGTTAAAAGCTGCACTGCTCCACACCACCTTATTTTGTAGGTAGTACATCTTTCATTTTATATGTTGGCCAGAAAACAATGTGTTTACAAAAGATCTGTGATAGTTACTAGAAGCAAAAGGAGACAAAAAATGTGGGTTTTACTATCACGTATTGAGCAAGTGGTGAGCCCTGACTGCCTTTTTTTTTTCCTAATTCAAAAATGAGAACACGTTTCAGTTTAACATTGACTAAAATAAAATGATTATCTTTCTCTGCTTTTATTTTTGATTCCTATCATTGCCAATATTTTTTGGTTCAATGAGAGACAAGATTTTAGGGGTAAATTACAGGGGAAGAGAAGAAATAACAGGGGTGTGAATACCAGAGAATTGAATCAAGGTTGAATAGAATGAAGAAATTGCATCGGGAGAGAAACAAAGTGAATGAAATAAAGGCAATGTCTTAATGAGGTCACATTTACAGTATTAACAGAATTTACAGAAAGGTAAATCCATCCAGGTAACTTAAGTAAAGAGGGATCTCACAGGGCCCAGGGATGAAAACGAAGGATAGCCCATACACACAGGGCTTGGAGCTAGAACAGAAGGTCACTCTCTGCCTCTCGAAGCAACATGGCTAAGCTCAATTCTGCTTCTCTCCTCTGGCCTCTAGCTTCCTAACTTTCTCTTCAAAACTAAATCCTCGGAGGTAGATGGTTCTGCTTTGCCATTGTACTTACTGACTCTTGCCCCAGCTCTACAGGACAGAGTTATTTCAATGTCTGACGTCTCCTCCATTCTCATTGACCCAGCTTGGATCAATCCTCCACTCCATTCCAATCAGCTCTGGTCAGGGGGAGGAATCATAAGTTGCCCCTTCTGGAGTACATGTGAGGCAAGATTTCTAAGATGGGGTTGTGGAAGGCATTAAATGACCAGCATCTGTGTACTATGGAGTAGAATAAACCCTGAGGATTTATATAGAAACAGCCACTCATTTATTAGGCCTAATCATGATATCAGAAGGCTGAGTTTGAGACTGGGCAGTGGAGAGTGAAAATGATGAGACTGGTGCTGAAAAGTAGTGAATTATAATTTCTGTAAGAAATCAAAAGCAGGAGTCTTTGGAGCATCGCCATGTGATACAGGTAGGAAAACATATGTGTATTATTTATTTATAACAAAATAGTAACCATGGCCTTGTCTTTTCCATATGTTAGAAATGCAAAAGAATGCCAATACTTGTGACTTGAAAACTATAATCTCAATATGCTGTGTTAAAAAAATTACTATTTATAAAATACTGTAAATAAAATAAATAATAGTATGTCTGTTTGTATGATTAAATATAGGACAGAAAGAAAGCATTCATAATGAATAGTCATAGATCACAAACCAATCTGTTGTCAGGTATAAAAATAGAGTTCAAAAGTCTGAATCTCTAATCTCCTTCAGGTTACAATATTTAGTGTACTTACAAAAATGAGTCGATCCCTTTCATATATTCGATACAGAATTCTTTAAATGCAAAAAGAATAGAACTCTTTCTAAATAACAAAATTAATAAACCATGAGGGTCTAAAAAACATTCTTTAGTATGTCAAATATATATTTACCAAACCAAAAGTAATTTTACCTACTTGTTTTACCCAGTATTCATTCACAGATAAAATTTGTTAAATAATTCTCTATCCAAAGTTTTGATAGTTTCCAGTGTGCTTTAGCAATAATAAGAAATTAATTTGGGACTGGTATATTAACATAAGATTTCACTAAATCAGGATTTTTTTGAACTTTTTTTCCACATCTAAGGCTTTGAAACATTTTTGACATCTTACATATTGATGTGGTATACACGTTTCTACATGTATAATACATATTACATATGTATATACAATGTTATGAATATATGCATATATGTAAAACAAAAGTTTTATAAAACACTACTTACTCTTACTGTATGCAATATTCTGATATTTTCACTTTTCCTATTCTATTTCCTCTTTTTAAAAATGTTGATCACAACCCACTAAATTGATTTCACAAGCCACTAATGAGCTGCCATCTGTAGTTTGAAAAACACTGCTCTAGACCAATTAAATATTGTACTTCAGGTTTCTTCAGTTAATTTGATACACCTGGAGACAGTCTGTATCATTTGAAAGTGATAGCAAAGACCAATATATGACTTACAATGGTCTCCAGACCCATAAATATTCTTCCTCAAAACCCATGCAGCCTTTTGCTATAATTAGTATGGCTGGTGTCACTGTAAATCTTGTAGGCATTTCCTTTATCTGCAGAAAGTATCTATTTTCAAATGGAGAAAAGAATCCCCACTGAAAAACAAACTCAACAGCATAGTAAATCTAAAATGAAGTGATTAATAGGACTGGTTGTCAGCATGGTCCAGCTTTCTTCCCTCCAGAAGTGTGAATAGGACCTCAAATTCATCTTCCTTAGTATGTTACCACTTAGTGTGGTGTTGCAGAGATACATTTGCTGGTTAAGAATTAACCAGAAGGATCTCTACTAACAGTGGCAGAAGGGAGAATGAACGGGTAGGATTTGCCCTTCACAGAGGAAGAGTTCCGACAATGATACCACAGCATAATGACTGACCTTTATGAAATCTGCATGGTATGTTAGATATTTTAGAAGCTATCCTCTTTAGAAAAACAAGTTTTAAGTCTCACCATACTGTTAAAGGACCTCCCTTTCTGGCCCACATACCCCCTAAACCTTCCTTATCATAGAATAATACCCTGGGTTTGTCCTTCATAGTGCTGATCCTGTAATTAATTATTCTATCATTGTTTGTTTGATATCTGCTATTCTCACTTAGACTGGAAGCTGCCTAATCCACTGTGGAAGCCACAATGTCCCAGTGCCTGGAACGTCAATGGTACTCAATTAATACTTGTTGAACAAACGAGTGAATGATGGATAAAGGTGAATGAATATATGAGAATATAGATTATCATGTGTTTTCTGCTCCCAAATAGAGGCAGAGACTAAAAGCACCACTGGCACTCTGCGAGCATCCTCTGAAAAGCACACTCACTTTCCTCCTCTTCACCCAAGCCAAGGACCTTCTAGTTACGTTCAACTCCAGTCGTATCCCATTCAACTAATGTTTATTGGGTTCCTGCCACCAGCTACCAATCACAGTATCTCTCTAATCCATCTGTTCCTCTCCATTCCTTGTGCCACGGCCTCGCCTTTTCTTTCTTAGCCTCTTTAATCCTCCCTGCATTCTGCCTCCTGTAGTGTCCCCACCCCAGTCTGTTCTACACATAGCTGCCCAAGAAATCTTCCGGAGATATATGTCATTCCCCTGCTCAAAATCCTCAAAGCCAGACTCCTAAGTCTGACAGACATGGCCCTAGCTTATTTCCTAGGCTCATCTCCCTGACATCAGTTGTACACCCCACTGAACTGGCAAAACCTTTACACTTTGCTGAGTGCACCACGCTGTTAAACTGCTCCATAACTTCAACATTCCGTTCCTTCTTCTTGAAGATCCTTCCCACCTTCTTCACTTGAGATACTTCTATTCATTCTTAAAAATCCAATGCAATTGATAGGTTTCATGTGAAACCTTGCATTGTCCAATAACCTTCCTAGGCCATTTTTCCTCTTCTGTGCTCAACTTCACTATGCATTACAAGTCTGTAACAGCACGTATTAAATCGTGCTGTTATTGCTGATTGACATGCCTTTTGCTGCCCCGCTCCATAAGACTGCTGAGTCCTTCGGGATGAACATTAGCAAGGAAGAAAGAAGAGTTAAGCATAAATCTATTTTTGTATCTACAATACCTATCACAGGTGCTGGTTACACAAAAGCCTAATAAATAATGAGGAAGGAATAAGCAGACAGAAAGATGAGCTAGAAATGTCATATAATCACCATCTTAACTCCTCCATATTTGGTTATTTAAAATAATTTTTATAAATAATTCAAATTTAGTTTTTAATTAAAATATATTATTATCTCCTTAATGTCTGTATTCCTCTTTTCAGGCAATTATTCCTTTTGCTCTGGTCTGTGGTACATTATTTGCTTCTAAATTTTTCTAATGCTATTCTATCTACATGCTTCTTCTACGTTACCTTGTGATTTGAAATATATTGCATTTCTTTTATTTTGTATAGGAACATGAACCTTCTGATTGTAACACATATTGACTCAATAAAAAACACAACAGATTATTTCGAAAGAGAAAATGTAGCTCTAAGTTATTTCTATCAGAGCAAATAAATTGAGTACCATTTTTATTTCTTGTTCTGTACTTGGTACCTTTATAGTACATTAATGACAATAATTAAGCTGTCTATTTTAGATATATCAAGTATAGAACTCTTTTGTAAAAATCCATAAGCCCAAATAAATTCATTTTTTATTTGTGTTTAAGTTCTTTTCTTTCAAAGATCAAGCCCCAAATTAGCAATCTTTTAGTGCATTTCTAACCTGTCTTTTTATATACCCAAACTGAGTTTCTAATGATAAAATTTGGTGTACTGATAGTATTTACTCTATCCCAATTCAGCCACTGACTTATCAGATGATACAACTGAGCTATGTAAGATATAGTACTTTGTTTAACGATATAAACTATAGGAAGCATTAAGAGGTTAGGAAGATAAAATTCAGGTAGAGCAGAGCCAAGTGAAGACTTTATCGTAACAATAATACTGTAAATTCATTTTTATATAATGCCTTATAATTTTTTAAATAGTATTTCTTTTATTAAATGATGCTCACACCATTTCTGGGAAGCAATCAGGTATTACCTCCATTTTGAAGTTAAAGAATTGAATTCAAATCAATAAAACAACAAACATATATTAAGCACCTACTATATGCCAGGTCCCATGTTCAGTGCTATGGTTGCCAGCCTAGTGGTGGGATGGTGTAGTCAGAGTATGATAGGAAAGCATAGGGTGGGACAGATGCACAGAACACCTCTTAACCCAGACTTCTGGAGAAACCAGTGTCTCTCAACCAAAGGGGATTTTGCCCCCCTACACCCCACCCCTTGGACATTCCCCAATGCCTGGAGAAGTTTTTGATTGTCACAGTTGGGAAAGGAGGTGCTACTGGCCTCTAGTGAGTAGAAACCAGGGATGCTACTAAACCTCTTTCCAAGTCTCGCCCCCAGGACAGCCCCTCCCAACTAAGAATTAATAAGTGCAAAATGCCTATAGTGCTGCAGATGAGAAACCCTGATCTAAGCTGAGGACTGATATATGAGCAGGAGTTGACTAGGTGGAGGGATGAGGGGACGGTGTGGCAGGGACGGAGGAATGACAGAGAACAGTGTTCCAGGGAGTGAGAACCACTTCTGTGAAGGACCTCCATCCACACTGACTCATCCATCCATTCTTTTGTGTGGAAAAATACATACAACATAAAATTTACCATTTTTAAGTGTGCAGTTGAGTCATTAAGTACATTCGTGTTGTTATGCAACCTACACCACCATCCATTTCCAGAACCTCATCATCTTCCCAAACTGGAATTCTGTACCCATTAAACAACAGCTTCCCATCTCCCACTCTCCCCAGCCCCTGGCAACCAGCATTCTACTTTTTTCACTACTCTACCTTCTACTCATATAAGCAGGATCATACAAAATTTGTCCTTTTATGTCTTCATGTAATGTTTTCAAGGTTTATCCATGTTGTGGCATGTGTTAAATTTTTCTTCCTTTTAAGGCTAAATAATATTCCATTGCAACTATATGCCTCATTTGTTTATCCATTGGACACTTCGGTTGCTTCCACCTTTTGGCTATTGTGAATAATTCTGCTTGAACATGGGTATACATGTATCTGTTTGAGTCCCTGCTTTCAGTTCTTTGGGGTGCATGTCCTGAAGTAATTCACCAATTGTTTTTATGTACCAATTAATTGCCCGGCATTGTTCTAGAGCTTGGCATTGTTCTAGAGTAAGGACAATACTGAAGATCCCCCTCTTACGGAATCTATATCCTGGTGAAGGAAAAAATAGTAAATGAACCAATAAGATTATTTCAGAGAGCACTGTAAAGAAAATAAGCAGAGGTGACGTGGAGTGAGTATGAGAAACTCAGAGAGCTGGGAAGGGAATGGCAAGTGGGGAGGGTAGCAGAAGCCTTAACATGCAGGCCAGCCAGCTCAGGTCTCTATATTTCACCAATGGGCAATGGAAAATTCAGAGAAGTTAAGTAAATTGCCCCAGATCACACAGCTAATAAATTCTACAGGCAAAGCTAGAACCCAGCATCACTGCCCATCACTACCATATAGACTTTCTTTTGTGCTGAAATGTAGGATTAGGGTACATGTTTATCAAACACAGCGACTGATATTTTCTATCTGCTCTCCTGATTCTCTCCAGAATCAACTCTGTGAATGGCAGGAAGACATTTTAATTTTCTTTTTTTTTTTGTTTTGTCCTTTTTGAGACCGGCTGCACCACACTCAGCCAGTGAGCGCTGTGAGCGCACCGGTCATCCCTATATAGGATCCGAACCTGCAGTGGGAGTGCTGCTGCGCTCCCAGCGCCGTACCCTCCCGAGTGCGCCACGGGCTCAGCCCGACATTTTAATTTTCTTTTTTTTTTTGTTTTGTCCTTTTTGAGACCGGCTGCACCACACTCAGCCAGTGAGCGCTGTGAGCGCACCGGTCATCCCTATATAGGATCCGAACCTGCAGTGGGAGTGCTGCTGCGCTCCCAGCGCCGTACCCTCCCGAGTGCGCCACGGGCTCAGCCCGACATTTTAATTTTCTACTTAACCACACTCATTCCACACCCAGCTCTACTGCAGGTATTTCTCTTTGCTTGTTTGAAGAGATTTCCTACAAGTACAGGATAAAATAGTATTGATTCTAAAAAGAAAAGTCATACTTCCCCACAGCCTAGCTTTAAAATAAACAACTTCTATTTCATTCAAAAAAAAAATCACATATGACCTGAGTAATATCTGACAAAATATAGAAGCGCTCTGTCAAACAGTAAGAAGACTGTTTCTTCTAAACTTGGCTTTCATTCAAGGTCATGTGCAGCTCACATAAATATTACATGAAACTTGTTTTGCAAAGAATCACTGTCTATGATGATTTATAAAGACAGAAATCCATGGCAAAGTCTACCTTTGTAAATATTACAAGCTTTAATTTTCTAACAAGAGGAGGAAAGTGACCCTTTCTTGCTAGGTAAATGGACATATCTTTTCACATAAGATTAAGAACTGAACACAGTTAATGCATACAGTTGAGATTTGTCAAAGGTTCTTTATGAAAGAATGTGGCAGGTGACAAAATGTGTTGCAATCCAGTTCAGAATCCAAACATCACTGGTTGGATGAACAAGAATAATTTATGATAAAGTTTATATCAGATAAAAAGATAAAATTCTTTTTCCTTTTTTTAAATTCTCATTGCATCTTGTGCTATAACGTGAGCTGTTATAGAATTAAATAGTGAATAGGTATTCTTAGCCTTTAAAGTGTTTTATAAAAAGTGGCCAATTTTGCTTAATATATTTGGTCCATTAACACATAGTTGCTGAACAACTATTATGTGTAAAGCACTTTAATAGGTGTTATTAAAATTGTAATGTGTCATTGTGAAGCTAAACATTTTCCTACAGATTGGACTGGTATAATAAAAAAATCCTTTGTGAAAATATTTAAAATGTTGTGGAAAAGTTTTAACTTATTAAGAATCCCACAATTACTGCCAGGGGACCTCTTATTTTTACCATTTAAAATTGACCTCAGATATAGTACTTCATAAATACATTACTTAATACAAGACTACAGGAAGTAAAAAGGACTTTCCATTGCCTTGATTTTCACAGAATCTCTTTCTACCTCTCATCACTCTTCAACCTCCTTTCTAGTTATTTAATAGTCAACACGTTTTTAGTAAACGTCAGGCACCATGCTTGACACTGAAGATGCAAAGGCGAACAAGAAAGACAAGGTTGCTGCTGTGTGAAGTTTACAGTCTGGTTGGGGAGACAAATAAATAAAGTTATAACATGAAGTTCACAGGCACCATAATGGGCAAGTAGAAATTGCCACTGGGGCACATAACAGGAGCACCAAAACCTAGTCTCCAGAATAGGGTGGAGAGACGGAAAAAGGAGAAATGGCAGGGAAAACATCCTGGAGGAAGACACATTGACTTCACCCCTCAGGAACCTCCCCATCATCACCAGGGGAAAAGCCCAGATTTTGAACCTGGGTTTTAAACCCCAGTTCTCTCTGACTCCTCTATATCATACGGCCGGGCATCCCATTACTCCCAGCGGGTTGATTCTTGCACTTGTCTCGCTTCCTTAAATCCGTTACTTGACCAGCCAGAGGGGGCCCCAAGGATTGTTTGGTCTTAGGAGTGAATTTCAGTTTCTACTTCCTAACCCCAAGTAGTTTGTCCAGGACCCTGACTCTCTGCCTCTCTCTTGCCAAATTCTTCCACTCTCACCCCCACCCTTCCCAGGGATCAGAGGGTCCAGTTCCCAGTAATTTCTACTGCGAATGGATCCCTGCTCCAACTCAGACAGAAGTCAGAATTGCCTCTAGGCCCATCTCACCCTCAGAGTGCACCCCCAGAAAATAAATGCCATTTCACAGGGACAGTAGCCACATCCCAACTACCACTGGCCAACTGCCCATTGTCCCCTCACTTGGGGTGGGGATGTACACCAGTTAAAGTTTCTTTGGTAGCACACAACACAAATCATTTTGAGCTTCTGTAGAGGGGAAAGAAAAAAAAACACATTGGAAAGAAGTTGAGTAGTTCATAGAGCTAAAAGGAAACCTAAACCAAGTGCAGAAGGTCAGAAACCAGAGCAGTTCTGGACACTGAGGCAGCAGGAATAAAGGGACGATCTCTTCAGGAGGTCACCGCTGGGATGAATCTACTTTGAATACATTCCCTAAGATTTCAGTTCCAAGGAGAAGGCATCATAGTGGCTAAACTTAGGTCGTGTGCCCATCCACAGGCCAGGAGAAGACAGGAAGCACTACTGACTATACCCATCAGAAGAGGGGTGCTCCTCCAAAGCACAACTGGGATGCTGTTCCAAGAAGGGAGACTAGACACTGCAGTGCAAAAACTAACATGTTCACTATATGAGTCAGTATTGCTCCTGGGTAACTTCTCCGATTCCCAGGCCCGTGAGTTCCCAGCTTACACCCGTGTCTCCTGAGTATAGTCTCAGCATGTCTACTGACCAGGTCCACATGGGTTCCAAAGCTCTCAACATATGAGCACCAGTTGTCTTTAAACATATGACTCTCAAATCAAAATTCTTATACTTATTTTAAACTATATTTCTCCAGAATGATAAATATTTTAGGACTAGCTATGTAAATAACAATGAGAGCCTACTAATAAATTCCCTTGCTATATATATTTTTAATTATGTATGTTCTTATTCAGAACAACTTCTTGAAGAGAAAAGTCATGCCCTGTGCCTATCCCAGCACTCAATAGTCAATCAAAATATTAACTAAAAATCTCTCTTCCTACTGAGCTAAGACTTTGAGCTATTTTCCTACTGGCATTTTTCAGGTTTGTCCTAATATATTGCCTTATGGGCAACACTTAAAATTATATGTTTTCTGTTGGGTTCACCCCCATTAACCTCCATGCAAGCATGCGTACCTTGTGGTGCCAGCTTATTCTGTCTTCCTACTTCCTGAGATATTTTTTCTTAAAAACAGAAAATACTCAGGGCTTGTTTTTCATTTGCCTCATCCTTGAGTGCCCAAATGTTGGTCCTGGTGACAATCTCTGGAATGAATTTTTCCAAGACTTGACTATGGAAGGCCTGGTACTTTTCACTATGCCAAAGCTCAGTATGGATAGCCCTGAATACGATAGTGACAATAATGATGGTAATAATAATACTAATAGCCAACATGCAGTAAGCCCCTATGGTGGACGGGCTGTGTCCTAAGCACCGTGTGTGCTTTATGCTTTCATGGTGGTGGGAAGGGTCCAGGAGTGAGGGATACTTACAGGAGAGAGAAGCAAGAGAGAAAAGAAGTCATTACTGGAGCCAAGTGCCTGAACAGGTGGAAGGGATGAGAGGATGGGATCTAGAGCTCGAGTAGAGAAGTTGGCCTTAAATAGGAACAGCGGGAATACCTGTTATGACATTGCTAGGAGACTAGTAGATTGGTTTGGGATGTATGAGGGAATTCTCTTACGAAGGCTTTCATTTCTCAGCTAAATAAGGAGAAAATAGTGGTAGAGAAAAGGGTGGGTAGTCGGAGGAATGAGGAAAATGGCAGGCAACCGAGCTGCTGATATTAACTTCAGCAGAAATGGAAGACCCTGTTCACATAATATGGAAAAGAGGGAAAGCTGTAAATTGCATATCAAACAGATACCCCCGAGGTTGTGCAGAACTCTTAGGGGATGACTGTGAGTTCTCATGAAGCAGACGGGGCAGGAGAAAGAGAAACAATCTTTTGAGAATATTGTGGCCCTACTTCTAAACCTCACCCTAGTAGATAGACCATAACAGAAGGCAGTTCCATAATAGTTTTTCTTGAATTCTCCCTAATGCAACAGCTGAGGAAGCAACACTACAAGCTTCTTAAGTTAGGGTTTGCTGCTGTGTCTTCGGTGGCAGGCACAAGGCCTGGAGTGTCAGAGATGTTTAGTAAATACCTTACGAATGAACTGATGCATAGATAGGTGGAGAGGTGAGCAAGGAATTTATGAAATTTTATATATAGTCCTCATTCCGGGATTTTCCTTATAAAATTCTGTGTCATACATATTGTACGGTGGTGTCATACTTGGCTTTTGACCCAAGCTCCTGCTCAGAAACCTGAGGAAATCTCAGAAGGAATTTTCTACTGGGACTAAAACTGAAATAAATATTACATATTATCTATAGGTACAGGTACTTGGGTAATGTTTTCAGTGCTCCATTGTAACTGCCCTTCCTTATCACTGCTGGATTGGCATGAGAAATATTTTAATAGTAAGTTCCTCCGTGAGACAGGAGTCGGCTGGAGCAGTCACTCCAGGACACTGTGACTTCTACTCATTTTTCTCCGGGTGGTTATCCCAGTGAAGTGTGAGTTCAAGTCACATGACTACTCATTCTGTCCTCTGCTAGCCTGGTTTAATATCTTGAACTAAGAGGTATTCTCTTTTGGAACATGAGGGTACTTATTGTATCCCTTGAACTGTAGCAAAAGGAGCCCAGATTTCCTTTCCAATTTACCAAAAATCCTGTCTGCATACAACACAGGCCACAGCTGTTGCTACAGGTTTCCAATCTGTGATGTCCTCTTTTAAATGCCCCAACCTCCCCCCTTCCAGATAATCTTGGTGCACACAGAAATTCATCCTCAAAGGAAGAGCTTGTGTCTTATTTGATATCCTCAGCACTTAGCATGGTGTCTGTTGAAAGAATAAACAAATGATTCACTAATAAATAAATATTGAATGATTTTAACAGAGTGACACCCCCAGCTCATTGGAATTCAATTTCTGCTTTATGCTGTGAAAGAGGCAGCAGCACTGAATCTTTATCTGGAGATTCAGTAAACTACCGTTCAAATAGAAAGTTAAGCATTCTTTTCTCCAACAATTAGCAAGGCACCCCAATTATCCTCCCAGACCAATTTGCTCCTACTGAGCAGAAAAAATCAAATCACTTAGGAAATCCCAGTGTCTAGCATTGACCATTTGTTCCCTACTATGAGAAGAGAAAATACATTCACTGCTTCTCCCAAACTCTGCCATCTCTAGAAGGCTCCTTTCAATTTTCCTGGAGCTATTCCTTACTAACGGCTTTATGGCATCTCCTGTATATGATTCTCCTTTCCAACATTTCCTTCTATAGAGCTCACATTGAATTTGCAACGTTTTTAACTAAGTGCCTGGGGAATCAGTTAGAGACAAACACTGGAAACTGTGTGCAGCACTACTTTCTGTAATAGTTACAATACTTTCTTCTCTTTTGTTAAATATCAAAATCAAAATAAGCATTGCAGTTGTCCAGTTAGCTCACTTGGAAGAGTGTGGTGCTGGTAATACCAAGGTCATGGGTTCGGATCCTTGTACGGGCCAGCTGCCAAAACAGACACACACACACACACACACACACACACACACGCAATAAGCATTGCTAAGTTATGAGATGATAAAAATGATTCACTTTCCTATTTAGTTTAAACATGAACCAAATTCAGTATTCTCTAGAGAAGCAAAGCACAAGAGGACCAGGTTATAAATCAGTGAAGACAAGTTGTGTTCTAATACTCAATTTGCTTGGATCTTTGGGAAAAACATAACTTCTTTCAGCTTTTCCCATATATTTAGTGGAAATGAAACATTTTCTTCTTGAGAAAGAATTGTGGTGACTGGTGAGGTGACGGACATGAAGCACTTGTGGATCGTGATAACATCGAGTATCAGTTTATTTAACCAGTAATGGCTTTTTGGCATCTCCTGCACATAATTCCTCTTTCAAACATTTTCTTCTGTCAAGCCTACATTAAGGATGAGAAGCTTTTAGCTAAGTGCACAGAGAAGAGAGGCAGCCTTTTTAATCATTTATGGAAAGGAATTAATAACAAACATTTTTTTAAATATCCACAATTAAAACAGCTTATGCTCTAGGGGGGAAAACCACATTCCATTACTCTCCTAGGGAGAGAGAGAGGTAATGCGTGAGGACTGAGCCAAGTCTGTAAGCTGGGCTTCTCCTAGGCTCTGTCCATGGCTCTTGTGAATTCTCATGACAGCCCAGCTCTTTGATGCAGTTTTATTAGCCCACTTTACATTAAAAAAAGCTTAAATCTTGAAGACACCCAGCACAGTATTTTAATAAAATGCATTTAAATATTTTTTAATTCTATCATTTTCAAATGTAACATGAGTGAGATTTTGGACCTTCTATAATCAGTAATGTGGCTTCTCTTTCTGAACTGGAGCCCAAAGGAAGAGGACAGGGTAGGTCCACCTGGAGGAAGAAGAGGCTACGGTAGAGCTTCTTTATTCAGTTATTTGCAAATAAACCAAATGTTGAGTGTGAGCAAAAAACAAATCCAGACTGACTCCTAGCACTTGGCTGGAGCAACAGAAAAATAGTGGTGCTATTTACCAAAATGAAGAATACTCAGGAAGGGTCTGATTTGGGGACAGAGGAAAAAGTGTGTATTTTAGATTTTAGTTTGAGACATCTATTAGACTTCCAAGCAAAGACGTTGAGTTGACTATTAGAGGAGGTCAAGAGAGACTGGTACTGGAGATATAAATCTGAGATAACAGCATGTGGGGCTGAATGAAGTCACAGGAGAATGAACGCAAATAGTAAAGAGAGAGGGCTGATTCCTGGGCCATTCTACATTGACAGATTAGGAAGACAAAGAACCAGAAAATAAGACTGAGAATAGGCAACCAGGGACCAGGGACATAGGAAGAAACTAGAAGATGTTGTCCCAGAAGCCAAGTGAGGACACTCTTTCAAAAAGGAAGGCATAACCATCCTTCCTTAATGCTGCTGAGAACCTGAGTAAGCTAAGGATTGAGATTTAACTATTGGATTTGGCAACAGGAAGCCTATTTATGACTGTGCTAAAAACAGTTTCAGTAGAATGGTGAAAACAGAAGCCTGATTTAATGGATTAATTTGAGATTGATACTAAGAGGTGTTAGTTTGAGCATAAGGATAAGAAAGAGAAAAATAAAACTGTCTTTATTCAGGGATGATATATTTGTCTACATAGAAAAACCAAATGAATATATAGTCAAAATACTGAAATCGGCAAAAGAAATCAACAATATTGCTGGATATGGAATCAATATGCAAGAATCAATAGAGTTACTACACACAAAAACAAACAGAAAGTGAATTTTTTTTTAAAAAAAAAAGGCCATTTTCAATAACAACAAAAATATGACGGTACTTCAGTTTGTGGAAAGATTCATATTTTTTAATTCCATTTTTCCACAAACCATTTGAAGTACCTTCATATAAGGTATTTAGGAATAAGATTGTAAAACTTCATGGAAGATGTTAAAGACCCAAGTAAATCAAGAGATACACCATGTTCATGCATAGGAAGAATCAGTTTTATACACTTTTCTCATATTAATTGGATACTTCAATGTATTTCTGATCAAATTCTCAACAGAATTTCTCATGGAATGTGATAAGCTAATTGTAGATTTATATAGATATGCAAAAGATAAAAGAGAGCCATAAAGATTTTGAAGAAGAAAAACAGACAGCAAAGCTCATAAAACTGTAGTAATCTTTAAAAGGTGTGACAGTAGTGCAGGAATGGACAAACAAAGAATGACACAGAATACAGAGTTCCTGTAAACTGACGGCGTTAGTGATCATCAAGGAAAGTATAAGCTAGTCAATATACAATGCTGGGTCAATTCATTATTCAAAAATTTTTAAATGAATTGGATTGTTACCTAACTCTATGCAAAAATTGATTCCAGGCACAATGAAACCCTAAATGTGAGAGGCAAATTTTAAATCCTCTAGAATAAATTGTAAGAATATATTTAATATATTTTTTGATCGCAAGATAAAGTAGGACTTTCATAAGAAAACACGCAGAAAGAGACAGAGAGAGAGAGAGAGAGAGAGGGAGGGAGAGAAAGGGAGAGAGGGAAGGAAGAAGGGAAAAGAAAGGAAAAGATTTATATATCTGACTGTATTAAAATTTTAAACTTCTGTGATTCAAAAGATGCCATAAGCAAAGTGAAAAGACATGTCACAGTCTGGAATAATATATTTGCAATGAATATATCTGACAAAACTTTAGTATCCATAATATGTAAAGAATTCTAATAAGTCAATAAGAAAAACACCTAATAGAAACATGAGCAAAAGCTATAAATAGACATTTCAGAGAAGAGGGCCTCCAAAGGGCTAATAAACATATGAGATGCTCTATCTCACTAATAACCAGAGAAATGAACATTAAAACCATACTAGAATACTTACGACCTGTAATATCAGCAAAAATCAAAAAATCTAACACTACCAAGAGACGACAACAACATAGAAAAGCAAGAACATCTCAATCACTGCTGGTGAGAGTGAAAATTGAAACAACCCTTATGGAAAGCAATTTGGCAATACTTCATCAAATCAGAGATGTGCATACTCTATGACTCAGCATTTGACTCTCAGTTATGTATCAGAGAAACTTACAGGAGTACACAGTGGAGAGAGATAAAAGTGTTCATTGCAACACTGTAATAGCAAAAAGTTGCACAGCACAATGTGCATTAGCAGGAGAATGAATAAATACAGTATACTTACATAATGTATTAATATAGCAGTGAACATGAATTATGAGCTACACATTTCACCACAGATAAATCTTAAATATCATTGTACAAAAAAAGTGCAAGTTGCAGAAGGTTGTGTACAAAGTCTAATAACATAAAACAATAATGTATGAATATATTAAAAGAGACAGATAGACAGATATAAAAATAATGAGCACCAAAACTGGAATTAGAATCAGGTTCTCTGAGAAGTAGACACCAAGATGAATTAGATGTGCAAGAAACTTATTAGGGGAAATGGCTGCGCAGGATAAAGGGGAAGAAGCAGGAGGAGCCAGGAAGAACCTTCACACCACAGTGTGGGTCTGGCATCTGTGAACAGAGAGAGGAAAGAAAGAAGGATGGGTGGGAGGTGTCGCAGACTGCAGTAGGGGTCTAAGAAAGTTGAGGCCGAAGTTGAGGAGTCCTTGAGCCAAAGTCACCCATTAGAGAAGTCTTGCATTGAACGGAAATGGATCTAAACTTGTACCTCCACACTGCTCAGTCATTGCTGGGAGCAGCCTGGTGGAAGCCCATGCAGTGGTAAATTCAGAGAGTCAGCTGGGACCGTCGTCAACTCTGCTCCGCACTGCAAGAGATCTGAGTGGCCCCGTTTTCATCATGGCACATGAGCTCTCACTGGGGTAGAGTATAAGGGACAGGGAAGTGATCCAGGAGAGATATGAAAGAGTTCTAAATGTGTGTGTAATATTTTACTTCTGAAGCTGGGTATGGAGACAAAGATGTTCACCATATTATTCTCTTTAATTTATTTTATTTATTTATTTTGTTTTTAATTTTTTATTTTATTTTATTTTATTTTTTTGCATGAACAGGAAGAAGAATAGGAAATTAAGAAGCTGGCACATGGAATTTAAACAAAACTTTCATGGAATTTTGCTATAATGTGGAGCCCAGCAACACAATTAAGGAATAAAAGCTATGACAGTCTTCTTGATGTGGATTCAGTTCAGTGGGAAATTTTGACACATGAAAAAAGAAGGGAAGTTGCAGGACCCAAGCCCCTGAGTGCTAAGAGAGGTGAGTCCCATTGCACAAAAGGAAGGAGTTGGCCCTGTGTAGGAGCAGGGAAAGATCATCCACCCTTGAAAAGGGAAGGCTGAATTTATGAGTAAAGGCGAAGAAGAATGGATTTTGTGGTGGGAAGATGAGGAAGTTCTCTAACGACTATTATTTTCTCAGTAAAATAAGAAGCAAGTTGGTCAGCTGAGAGTGAGGAAGGGGAACGTGGTTTCGGAGGTCTGAGGAGGGTGGAATGGCCGGGAGTCCCGAGGGCTCACTTGAGGTTTGTGGCCAGAGATTTAAAGTGATACCAGTCAGCATGGCTGTGCGCTTCCCACCAGCCACATGCAGGGTTCAGATGCAGGCAAGCAGCTGGCCCAGGGGCTGAGGACTTGGGTTGAACCAAGGTGGGGTTTTGCCAGGCAAGCAGAATGAAGGCAGATAAAGGCAGGGGATTTGAGAGTGCAGAGAAAGGCAGTATTATAGTGCTGGGCTGTGGGAAGTGGATAACATGGGGGACCACAGGCAAAATAATTGGGAAGGTGATGGATCGGGAGTCCCCAGCATGGAGACAATGAATTGTTGTAATGGGGACACTAGGAAGATGAGAGATGGTGGTTAGAACGTATGACATTCAACACTGTGATTCTGGAGGTAGTAGAGTTCAAGGTTTAGGACGTGACAATCAGAACAGGGCTTTGCAGTGGGCTAGAGGAAAGGAGTATCACAAGTGAGGAAATGAAGGAACCCAGAGACCAAGGTACTGAATGGTTGTCTTTGTGGGTGTCGAATCCACCTCATCTAATGACAATAGTAGTGATGGAGAAAATAGTGAATCAGGTGCTAACATATTCAGTAAATGAGTGGAAGGGATTAAAAGAAATATAGAAAACTTCAACAAAAAAGGGGAGTGGGTAGGATTCTTTGGCAAATATAAAATGTTTTCCTGTGAGAGTGATTTTGTTGTAGTTACCACTGTCTTATGTGGTGATGTTCGAGAATTATTCCTTGCCTTGCATCTTATTAAGAAAAATTTCAAAGATAAGGAACACAGAGAGAATGCTATAATGAACACCCAAATACCCATTTCTTAGGTTGAAAAATTGCTAAATATTTGCCATAGCTGTTTTAATTTTATTTGCTTAATTTTGTTTTTAATTTTTAGTTTTTTGTTTTACTGAGATGTTTTACAGTAAGTTTCAGACATCAAGTATTTTACCCCTAAATATATCCATATACCTCTCTAAAAATAACATTTTCCCATACAACTACCTATCATTATCACACTTAAAATTTTTAACAATTGTTCCTTAATAGCATCGAATGCCAATTCCATATTTAAATTTCTCCATTTGTTCCAAAAATGTCTTGAACAGCTTTTTTGCTCAAAACAGGATGCAATGAATAACCACACCCTGCATTCAGTAGCTGTGTTTCTTAAGTCTCTTCATAGAGAACAGAAGCACTTTTTCTTCTTATGACATTGACTTAAATAAAAATCCAGGCTAGATCTCCTACAAAACGTCTTGTTTTCTAGACTTATCTGATTGTTTTCTCATGGTATCATTTAAGTCTTTTCCCTTTTCCCTGTATTTTCTGTGAGCTGGAAGTCAGATCTAAAAGCTATATTAGTTTCAGTTAAGCATTTCCAGCAAGAACAGTTCATAGGTGATGTTGAGAATTTCACATGGCATCACATCAGGAGCCATAATTCTAATCATACCACTTTTCTTGTTGCTAAAATTGATCTCCAAGAGAACAATAAATTCCAGGGTAATACCTTACAAATAATCCTGTTCTGAAAATGTAAACTTCTTTATTCTGTTCAAAGAAAAGTCCAGTAACCTAAAGCATGGGACAAACACAAAAGGCTGAAGACCTTTCAGACGGTTACAGAATTTTTGGCATTGAAGAACTCTCAAGCCAGAGAGAGTTTTATAGTCATTGTTATTAACAATGCAAGATCTCCACGTGGGGAAAAATTTATGGAGAATAGAGGAAGTTATGCATTATTTTATCCCCTTTCATTCTTACTCTAAGCCTGAAAATAAATGACGGCTAGAATATAGGCCCTTCAAAAAAAAAAAAAAATCCATGAACAAGGCTAAATATAATTTCGTAATACTGCTATATGCTGGCAAAACAACTAGGTCTTGGGTTGCTTCTTAAAAATAGCATCAAGTGGGGCCGGCCCGGTGGCGCACTGGATAGTGCGCCGCTTGGGAAGCGCGGCGGCGCTCCCGCCCGAGGGTTCGGATCCCACATACAGACCGGTTCCCGCTCACTGGCTGAGCGAGGCGCAGGGGCAACACCGACGGTTGCGATCCCGTTGCCGGTCCCGGTCCGGTACGGGGGCAACACTGAGGGTTGTGATCCGTTGCCGGACATGGAAAAAGACAAAAAGACAAAAAAAAAAAAAAATAGCATCAAGTGTTTATAGAGGCTCTTGTTGCTTTTTGTGAAAAGCCTGGGAGAACAAAGGCCACGGAAAGAAACATAATTAAAATGCATTTTATATAGTATGTCAAGGAGCTATTGGGAAGTAGCAATGATTCCTGAAATACAGAAAGTAATCTCAGTGTTCACTTGGCTAGCATAGATAGAAAAAATTAACTTGTAACTCACACTTTCTGTCCCTAGATTTTGCCATTGGACAAGCAAATATGAATTTCATCAACATAGTATAGAAGCTTTCTACTTGCTAACAGCGATTACCTGCTGTATTTTGACCACCTATTTTAGGAAGCATAAGGAGGATTTCTAACCCTAAGGGCTGCCTGATCCTGACAGCATCATATGATTGTCAACTGCCAGGCCAGAAAGACACTCAGAATCCCCTGCTGGGACAATGCGTAAGAGATGTCCACTGTGTATTCCTCAATCAAATGGCATATTCAGAAATTGTCAAGATTCTCAGGTAGTACAGGTGGGTGCTGGTTCTGTTCTATCTTCACTGTGTCACACAATACTAATACAGGCTGGACTTCTGGGAAGACGGTGGCCTAGAGGTGCCCAGGGTGCATTCCTACTACAGAAGATGATCAAAATGGGCCCACTGTCACTGCCACTGCAGTTGCCAGAGCCATTGTCCAGCCCCAGAACCATTACCCATGGCCAAGCAGCTCCCTGCAGAGCTGCAGTCCTGTGGATGGCCTGTCACCATAACAGTGGACTCTGCAGATGTGAGAGAGGCAGCTGCAACCACCATTGCTATTGCTGCCACAACGAGTTAACCCCACTGCTGCCAAGGATACTGCAGATTCCAGGGAGGCAGCTGCAGCCTCAGTGCTGCTGACACCCCCACAAGGTAACTCTGCTGCTTCTGTGGACACTGCAGATGCAAGAGAAGAAGGTGCAGCCACCAGTGCCACTGCAGCCCCCACAGGGTAACACCGCTGTTGCTAAGGACACCACAGATGCCAAGGAGGCAGTTGCAGCCACTGACACTACCACCTTCACTGTGGGTTAACCCCACTGCCACTGCAGATACTGTAGTTGTGCAGGCTGCCACAGTGGACACTGCAGCCAAGTGGGTGGCTGTGCAACTGGCACTGTTGCAGTCACTGACACCACCAGCTCTGCCTGGCGGTCACCATCATCATACAAGCAGCCCACCACCACTAGAGCCATCGCTGCCACTCAGGCAGCCTGCCAAAGCCACCACCACTGCAAGGGTTGCCTGCTACCACAGCAGCAGCCACAATACCCACTGCCACTGTGCAGGCAGACCACCAACCACTTGACCGAATTGACACAGGAGAGTCACAGCAGAATCCATAGGAGAATAATAGAATAAGCAACCTCTACCAGATGACTAGACATAAATGTAGAGATATAAAAACATGAAAAAACAAGAAAATATGAGTGCACCAAAGGAATACAATAACTCTCAATAACCAGACCCCGTAGAGCAGGAAACCCTAGAAATGACTAAAAAGGAATTCTGAGTAAAAATCTTAAGGAAACTCAATGAGATACAAGAAGATTCAGTTAGACAACACAATGAACTGAGCAAAACTATCCAGGATATGAAGGAAGAAATCTACAAAGAGTTTAATACTTTAAAAAAGAATATAACAGAACTCATGGAATTGAAGTAGTCATTCAATGAAATAAAAAACACACTGAGAGCCACAGGCTAGAGCAAGCAGAAGAAAGAATTTCTGATCTTGAAGATAGCCTTTTTGAAATAACTCAGGCAGGCAAAAAAAAGAAAAAAGTTTTTTAAAAAGAAGAAAATCTAAGAGAAATAGCAGACAACTTCAAGCACAGAAACATCTGAATCATGGGTATTTCTGAAGGGGAGGAGAAAGGAAAAGGCATTGAGGGCATATTTAATGAAATAATAGTGGAAAATTTCCCAGGTATAAGGAGAGACACAGACCTTCAGATTCAGGAGGCTCAGCAGTCCCCAAATAGATTCAATCCAAAAGGTCCTCTCTGAAGCACATTATACTCATACTGGCACAACTCAAAGACAAAGAGAGAATCATAAAAACAGCAAGAGAAAAGCATCAAGTCACCTATAAGGGATTCCCTGTCAGACTAACAGCATCTGTCTCAATAGAAACTACAGGCCAGAAGAGAATGGGATGTTATGAAGGTTAATTCTAGATGTCAACTTGGTTAGATGAAGGAATGCTGAGAAACCGGGTAAGGCAATCTTTTCAGGTGTGTCCATGAGGGTGTTTCCAGCAGAGATTAGTATGAGAGTCTGAGTGGCCTGGGTGTGAAAGACCCACCCTCAGTGTGGGTGGGAACCGTTCAATCCACTGGGGGTCTGGAGAGAACAAAAGACAGAGGGAAGAGGTGAAGCTCTCTTTTGATCTGCTGGAGCTGGGACACACACTTCTCTCCTGTCCATGGACATCAGAGCTCAAGACTCTTCAGCTTTTGGGTTCCAGAACTTACACTAAGGACACCATCAGCTTCCCTGGCTCTGAGGACTTGGACTTGGACTGAGCCACGCTACCAGCATCCAGTTTATAGACGGCCTATCATGGAACTTTTCTTCATAGCCACTTGAGCTAATTCCCCTAATAAATCCCTCTCATATAATTATAGTCCTATTGATTCTGTCTCTCTAGAGAACCCTGATTAATACAGATGTTATATTCAAAATGTTAAAAGAAAAAAACTGGGGCTACCAGTCAAGATGGCAGAATAGACGGCCCGCAGCACCACTCTCCCCCACAAATCAACCAATTTACAACTATAAAAAAGTAACATCAGCCAAGCTGGGGCCATTGGAGCTCAGGGGAAGAGGAGGAGAGATCTACGGAGTTCATGAAGGTGGGAGAAGCCATGATGAGAGAAAGAAAAAGCTGCTCTGAGCATTTCAGGCTGCAGCTGCTTTAAGACTCGAGCTGCTGAGCACATGGAGCAGGAGCCGGCAGAAGCCACAGCTGTGCCCTTCAGATGGAGTTGCTTGGAGGCGGCAGGGGAGAAGGGAGCCTTGGCGGCCCTCAGGACAGCAAGACCACTAATAGGGTTCCCATGGACCCATGCAGGAGCGAGGAGCCAGAACAGCTGAAAAAGTGGAGCCATTCAGAGGCCGGTGAGTCATCGCAAGGGACCGGGGCAGGGCCCGTCCCATGGGAAGTGTTTGCAGCACAGGTGGTAGGGGAGACAGGCCCACTGGGAGAACACTGGAACACAGCAAGGACAGCTGACTTGCCATCCAGTCAGTGTAGGACCACTTGGAGGAGACTGGTCGGGAATGCAGAATTGCATGGGGTGCACTTTGATGAAAAAACTCAGGCCCAGATCAGAGTTTCTACACAACCCAGGTGCATCAGGTCTCTGGAGAACCAGAAGTACCTAGAAGGCCAACCATTAAATGCTGAGCTGCACAGAAAGCCTTCCGTAGGGAAACAGCAGCAAACAGCAATTTAGCTCAACCACACAGTTCAAGTACTGGTTCCCACAGGAATTTCCCCTGATTAATAAGTAGGCAAAGGACAAAAAATTAGTTCTGGCCCAGGCACACCACCTGTGCCTTGGGGCCCGGCATGGGACATGAAGCATGGAGCCAGGGACTGGACCCCCTCCCATATCCAGGCACACTGCACCAGCACCTCGTGGCTCACCCAGGGACCCGAGGTATGGGGCTGAGGACCAGACACTCCCCACAACCAGGCATACCTCCAGCACCAAGGAGCATGCCAACAACATCAACTCCATGTGGGTGGCCCACCACAGCCACCACCATAACCATGGCTGCCACAAAAGTGGCTAGATGCTACAACCACCACACAGATCATCCATCAGCCACTGGAGTGCATTGACACAAGGAGAATCACCAGCAGAGAAAAAGAAGAGGGTGTTTCTCTCCAGAAAGCCCATTTCAGAGTGACAGAAGAAGCATCTGCTCTATGATAATATTGGGGGACCTGACCACACCTCTCAGCATTAGACAGATTGTCTAGGCAACAAATCAGCAGAGTAACCATAATTCTTTCAGAAGGAGAGAAGAAACCTAGGGTAATTAGAGGGAGGGTGGGAGGGAGGGGGGATGGGGAAAGATTGGACAAGGGGCATAAAGAAAAATTATGGTTTGTAACAATATATATGCTAGTAATATTGATTTGATCAGCATATCTCAATGTTGAACCTCCTAAATATGTATGATCAATTTTGATTTAATAAAAATTTTTTAAAAAAGAAAAAAACTGCCAGCCAAGAATGCCATATCCAGCAAGGCTATCCTTCAGAATGAAGGACAAATAGTGTGTTTCCTGGACAAACAAAACTATGAGAGTTCACCACACTCAACCAGCCCTAAAAGAAATCCTCAAGGGACTCCTGCATCTGGAATCCAAAACATGATTATCACTTCCATGAATACACAGGAAAGAACAAAACCCACTGGTAGAACAAAAATGCAAACAAGAAAGAGAAAGAAACTATATCTTACCACCTCCCAAAATCAGCAAACACCAAACAAACAATAAAAGGGAAAGAAAGAAATAAAACATCCAAATAAAAACTGATAAAATACCAGAAGTAAGACAATACCTTTCAGTAACAATATAACATAAATGGATTAAATTCCCCACTCAAAAGATACAGACTGGCTGATTGGATTAAAAAACTAGACCCAACTATATGCCATCTACAAGAGACTCACATCACTTGTAAAGATACACACAGACTAAACGTTAAGGGATGGAAAATATATATACCACACAAATGGAAATAAAAAATGAGCAAGGGTAGCTATTTTCATATCAGATAAAATAGACTTTAAGCCAAAAACTATAAAAAGAGACAAAAAAGGCCACTATAATAATAAAGGGATCTATCCAGCTAGAAGGCACAAATATATATGCACCCAACATGGAGCACCCAGGTATGAAAAGCAAACAGTATTAGACCTAAAGAAAGAGATAGACCCCAATATGATAATAGTTAGGGACCTGAACACACCTCTCTCAGCATTGGACAGATCATCTAGGCAACAAATCAACAGGGAAACATAGGATTTAAACGATACTTTAGACTAATTGGACTTGGCAGATATCTACAGAACATTTTATCCAAGAACTACAGAATATACATTTTCTCATCAGCACATGGAACATTCTCCAGGAAAGACCACATGTTACGTCACAAATCAAGTCTTAACAAATTTTCAAAAACTGAAAACATTTCAAGTATCTTTTCGGACCACAATGGATTAAAACTAGCAATCAATAACAAATGAAACTCTGGAAACTATACCAATACATGAAAATTAAACAACATGCTCCTGAACAGCCCATGGATCCAAGAAGAAATTTAAAAGGAAATCAAAAAATTTCTTGACACTAATGAAAATAAACACATATCACACCAAAACCTGTGGGATACAGCAAAAGCAGTACTAAGAGGAAAGTTTATTGCAATAAATGCTTACATCAAAAGAATAGAAACTTTTCAAATGAACAACTTAATGCTACACCTCAAAGAACTAGAAAAACAAGAACAATCCAACCCCCAAATTAGTAGACAGAAAGAAACAATTAACATCAGAGCAGAACTAAATGAAATAGAGACCCAAAAAGTGATACAAAAGATCAATAAAATAAAAAGTTGGTTTTCTGAGAAGATAAACTAAATATATAAACCATTAGCTAAGCTAACTAAAAAAAGAGAGAAGATCCAAATAACAAAAATCAGAAATGAAAGAGGTGACATTGCAACTGATACCACGGAAATACAAAGAATCATTAGAGACTACTACAAACAACTATACACCAACAAATTTGAAAACCTGGAGGAAATGGATAAAGTTCTCAACATGTACAGACTACCAAGACTGAACCAAGAAGACATAGAAAGCCTGAACAGACCAATAACAGCAATAAGACTGAAGCAGTAATCAGCAGCTTCCCAAGAAAGAAAAGCTCAGAACCAGATGGCTCTAGTGCTGAATTCTACCAAACCTTTAAAGAGGAATTAATACCAATTCTCTTCAAACTATTCCAAAAAGTTAAAACAGAAGACATTCTCCCAAACTCATTCTATGAAGCCAGCATCATCCTGATATCAAAACGAGGCAAAGATACAACAACAAAAAAAAAACTACAGGCCAGTATCTTTGATGAACATAGATGCAAAAATCTCTAACAAAATGTTAGCAATCAGAAAACATCAACACAAATCAAAAAAATTATACACCATAATCAAGTGGGAGGGAGTACTCTTAGTACTGCTTGCATCCGGAGATGCAAGGATGGGTCAACAAATGCAAGTCAATAAATGTGATACATCACAGCAACCAAATCAAGGACAAAAACCATATGATTATTTCAATAGACACAGAAAAGGCATTTGACAGAATTCAACATCCCTTCCTGATAAAGACTTAGCAAATTAGGTATAGAAGGACAGTATCTCAACACAATAAAAGCCATATGTGACAAACCCACTGCCAATATCATCCTAAATGGACAAGAACAAGACAAGGATGCCTGCTATCACCACTCCTATTTAACATAGTATTGGAAGTACTAGCCAGAGCACTCAGGCAAGAGAAGGAAATAAAAGGCATCCAGACTAGAAAAGACAAAATCAAACTTTCTCTGTTAGAAGATAACATGATCCTATACATATAGAAAAACCTAAAGACTCTACCAAAAAACTCTTAGAGCTGATAAATGATTTCAGTAAAGTTCAGGATATAAAATCAACCCACAAAAATTGGTAGCATTTTTATACAGTAACAAACTAACAGAAAAAGAAATCAAGAAAGCAAGCCCATTTAAAATAGTCACCAAAATAATGAAATACTTAGGAATCAATTTAGCCAAAGAAACGGAAGATCTCTACAACAAGAACTACAAATCACTGCTGAAAGAAAGAGGACACAAAAAGACGGAAAGACATTCCATGCTCCTAGGTTGGAAGAATAGCCAAAACAATCCTGAACAAAAAGAATGAAGTGGGGAGTATCACACTCCCTGACTTTAAAATATACTACAAAGCTATAGTAACCAACACAGCATGGTTCTGACATAAAAACAGACACTCACACCAATGGAACAGAATAGGGAACCCAGAAATCAACCCACAGACTTAGAGCCAACTGATCTTTGACAAAGGCACCAAGAACATACATTGTGGAAAAGACTGCCTCTTCAATAAGTGGTACTGGGAAAATTGGACATCCATATGTAGAAGAATGAAACTAGACCCATACCTCTTGCCATATACCAAAATCAACTCAAAATGTATTAAAGACTTATATGTAAGACCCCAAACTATAAAACTACCAATAGAAAACATAGGTAAACACTTCAGGAAATAGGATTGGGCAAAGATTTTATGAACAAGACTCCAACAGCACAGGCAACAAAAGAAAAAATAAACAAATGGCATTCATCAAACTACAAAGCTTCTGCACAGCAAAAGAAACAATTAACAGAGCAAAAAGACAACCTACAGAATGGGAGAAAATATTCACAAACTATGCATCTGGCAAAGGATTAATATCCAAAATATACAAGGAATTCAAAAAGTTCACAGTATAAAAAACTAATAACCCAAATATAAGATGGGAAAAAGAGCTGAATAGGCATTTCTCAAAGGAAGATATACAAATGGCCAACAGACACATGAAAAAATGCTCAACATCACTAAGTATCAGGGAAATGCAAATCAAAACCATATGGAGATATCATCTCACCCCAGTTAGACTGGCTGTTATCAAAAAGTCAGAGAATAACAAATGCTGTTGAGGATGTGGAGAAAGGGGAACCCTCCTACACTGTTGCTAGGACTGTAAAATGGTGCAGTCACTATGGAGGTTTATCAAACAACTACAGATAGAACTGCCATATTGGGCCAGCCGACCTCATGGCTCATGTGGGAGAGTGCAGCACTGGTAGCGCCAAGGCTGCGGGTTCGGATCCTATATAGGGATGGCCGGTGTGCTCACTGGCTGAGTGTGGTGCAGACCACACTGTGCCGGGGGTTGTGATCCCCTTACCAGTCAGAAAAAAAAAAAAACTGCCATATGATCCAGCAATCCAACTGCTGGGTATATACCCAAAGATCAGATGATTGGAAAAGGAAAATGTGGTAAATTCACATAATAGACTACTACTCTGACATAAAGAAGAATGAAATACTGCTGTTCACAGCAACACGGATGAACTTGGAGAAAATCATGCTGGGTGAAATAAGCCAGGCACGGAAAGAGAAATACCATATGTCCTCTCTCGTAAGTGGGAGCTAAAAAATAAACAAATTTTTTTAAAAAGAAAGAAAGATACAACAATCATAATAATACATTGAACTTTCAAAAGAAGACAAAAGGAGGACAAAACTTAGGACACCAGAGGTGGGAAAGGGAAAGGGGGAGGAAGGGTACAGGAGGAACTGGTAAAGGAACATGAAAAATGATTACATTCTATACTGTTGAATATAGCAATTATCCTGATTTGAGCATCACATATTATAAACAGGTATTGAATATTCAACTCTGTACTCCACAGACATGTACAATCAACAGTGTTACAATAAAAAAAAATTTTTTTTAATTTAAAAAAAAACAACTAATGCAAGCTGCATCTGGGCCAAGAGAAATCACCTAAACCCAATTGCATTTCTGAAACACCAGGGAGCTTACAAAAATTACAAATTGCCAGGCTTCATCTGAATTTGATTATATTGACAAATCTGTAAAGGTGGAAGCCCAAGGCGGAGTCTTCTATGTTAGTGAAACTCACTAATAGAGCAGATCCCCACAAAATATGGGATAGTTTAACTCTCCTTTGTTTTCATAACTGTAGGAACTCTGATTAATTGTCATTTCCGGTACCCTCTGAGCACACTAAGTGCTTGGAGTTCCCAAGGAAGATTTGGTACCCAGGACCCCTTCTTTCTGAATGGAAATTATTGCTGGTGTATCACGAACTGCTCAAAGGAATTTTATTATACATAAACAGGAAGTCTGTGGTGCACTAAAAGGGCAACAAGTATCACATCTTAACAAAAACCTGGTTTCATATTTCACCTTTCTTGTCACTTTGATTCGAGTAGGTCACTTTTAAAAACATGTAGCTGGATTTTCTGTTTTTATCTCAATTTATTGATCTCCGTCTTTTAGTAGTTAAATTTAATTTGTTTATAATTCTCTTGAAAAGTAATATAGTTTATTTTACTTTCCATCTTTAAGTTTATTATTTACAACTTTTATGTCCTTTTGTGCACTTCGTTGCTTTTGCTTTCTGGGTCGATTTCACGTATTCCCTCTCCTCTCCCTGCCAGCATTGACTCGGAAGTTCTTCTACACTTTTCAAATTGACTGGTGACATATAAAATATAATTACTTTTAACTCCACCAAGATATTTTATTCAGTGACATTATCCCAAGTCTGGAAATGAAATTTGAGATTGCTTTTATTCCTAGCTCTAGCCCCCTTCTCTGGCTCCTGCCTTCAACTTCTTTCTGGATTTTGCCTAGATAGTTTAGAGGTTCAGCTCTAGGCTGTTACTCAGTTTCCCTTTTATGTATCCTCTGTTTAAGGTTTATGAAGCACCTGCATCACCACTTCTATTAACGCTATCATTATCCATTGAGGAGGGAGGCAAGTAGATAGACTCAACTGACCTTTTCTCTTCTCAAGAGAAGGAACATTTGCCTTCCCCATATCACTAATATTTTCCAGTTATTCATTCCATTTTTATTTTTGGTAATTTTTTCTCAAAAATTATTTTTCAGTGAACGTACATGAGTGGTATGCCCTCTTTTTGCCCTGATAAATGAACAATGTCTTATCAATATATGTAAACCTTAGATCACAGTCCATTTCCCTCAGAAGACTTCTCTCCAGATCTCAGTCTAGAAAATGGAAATCTGATGCTAGTCTTTCTTCCTTTGTAACTTGTCCTTTGAATCTAGAAATCTAAAAGATTTCCTGATGATTCCTGGAATTCAGAAATTTCATCAGGATAGGTCCAGTCATATGACCTTTTTATTATTATTATTATTAAACCATGCCTGAGCCTTGTAAATCCTTTCAATATATAATATCAAACCTTTTTTCCCTTTTTTTTTTTTTTTTTTTAGGCTTAGGGAAATTTTCTTCCGGAACTTATTTAATTTTTGCTTCCCCTCCCCCATCTGTTTTTTTCCCACCATTGGGAAGTCCTATTACTCACAATTAAGTTCCCTGAACTTATTTTCCAAGTCTATATATTTTCCTCCTAATTTCTGTCTCTTTGTACTTTTTCTGTACATAGTGAGACATTTCTATCATTTATCTTCTAGAATTCTCACCAATGGATAGTCTTTCAGTTCACCTAGTTTTTCATGTTGGAAATTATGGTGTTTTTTCAAAAAGGTTTTTTCTATAATCTTATCACATCCCCTTGAGGGGTCTCTGGGGTTTTTTGTTTGTTTGTTTGCTAGCTAAAATTTTTTTGGGTTTTTTGTTTTATTTTGTTTTCAGTCTTCCATTAGCTCCTTGTCACCTGAGCTACCTGCTCTGGTTTCTGAACTTGGACTTCCTTCCTCAGTTCATCAAAGCCTCTTAAGCAGACCACGGCTTTTCTTTGCCTTCTCTACCTCCAAATTATACCCTAAATACAACCCCTTCTCACCATTCCTGCTGCTAACATGCTAGACCAATTTGCCATCATCTCTCCCCTGGATTTCAGCTGCAGCCTCTGAACTGGTCTTCAGCTTCTATGATTGCTCCACCCCTCCCTACAGCAGCCAGAATGATACTTTTAAATTTGGAGTCAGATCATGTTACTCCTCTCATCCCTTTTCTGCTAGGGCTTTCCATTTCATTCAAAGTAAAAGCCAGAGCCCTTACACTGGCCTACAAAGCATTACATGGTCTGGCCTCAGTTACCTCTCTGCTCACCTGTTACTCAGCCTGAGCCCTCTGCTGCACCCATAGTGATGCATCCTTGCTTATCTTTTATTTTTTTTTTCCTTTTTGTCTCCCCACCCTACTTCCTCCCGGTGCCGTCTTAGGCTGCCACGTTAATACGCCCTTGTGGGCCCACAGTGGCGCCACTTGTAATGTCACTTAAGGTGGCGTTAGTTTTTAAGGCCCGACACTTTGCTCAAATGGCATCTTCTCAATTAGGCCTGAACTGACAACTCTATTTAAACTGTAACTTATTCTGCCCCATACTTTTATCCTTTTTTTAAAAAAATATGAAAGTATCCCTTTTAAACTGCTTTATGTGTTCTGTTTTGATCTCTACCATTTTATATAAATTACATATTTATTATGTTTATCGTTTATTTGTTATTTATCTTTCCTGCTAAAATGTAAACTTCACAAGGCACAGATCTGTTTTATTTACTGATGTGTCCCAAGTGCCAACAACAATGCCTAGAATATACTGGATGTTTAATGTACATTTGTTGAATGAATATTAAATAAATAATTTTTAAATTATTCTTTGTTTTATTTTCTCAAATACCTGACAATCTAGGATATCCATTCATATTATAAATGAAGGCGGTTAGGATGGGTTTTCTTTGCAAGTACCAAGGTCTGTTTCCCTAAAAGCCTTCAAGCAAGCTTTTATCCGGGTGCTCAGAGATGGAGCACACAGGTACTTGGACCACACCCCACCCACTCCAGCCTGCACAATCTCACTCTTTGGGGCAAAATGATGAGAGCTAGAGTCTAGGGTTTCAAACGTCAAATGACACCTCAACAGAGCAATAAATTTCTTTAAAGTGCAGTTCTCTGAGTTTAGCCTGGAGATGACCACACAAAGCCAGGAACTGTGGTGTGTTGGTGATGAAGAGATGCAGAAGGGAGAGGTGGGGGAGACAAAACCAGCACGTCTCTTCTGCAGATCTCCCTTCAGCTAGCCATTCTGCTGGGTTCCTCCTTGCAACTACTCTTCTGCCTTCACGCTTTCTCCGAGTCTCTGAGTGAGGAAACATTCTCCACTCCAGACTTCAGTGCATGTTTGGGATGAAGTGCGCTCCATTCTGGTTTATTCCTCAATACAATCCCGTCTTTTTTTTTTTTTTCCCCCCAGCTCTGGGATCCGAACCCTGGACCTTGGTGTTAGCAACACTGCGCTCTAACCAACTGAACAACCCAGCCAGATCAAATCCCCTCTATTTTTAAACTTCCAGAAATTCTCTACCAAACTGCCTGGTTTGCTGATGCTGCAGCCTACACCACCTTCTTTTCTGCCTATAATGACTGTCTTCCCGTTTATATGTTTTAACTCATATCCCCATGGAATTTAGTGAGAGGGCTGATTAAAGAATATTTACTCCTCTATCTGGAGGCAGAAGCCAGAAGGATCTTTGAGAAAATAGTACCACTTATTTGGAAAAGGAGACAACATTCATCTGAAATAGAGAAAATCCTTAGGTTTCACTTCAGTTTCTTTTTCTTTTTTAAAATTCAAGTACAATTACATTTAATATATTGAATTTTAATACTTTTAAACATTGGAGAAGAAACTTTCTATGTTCACACTGAAAAATGTAGTCATTGTTTTCTGATGCCACTCTTGTACAACAGATGACGGTCACCTTTCACACTATCTTCCAAACAATGGAGAGGTGTGAGATATAACTAACATGTTAGAATGGTTCTACCGTTCATTCTCGTAACTCCATAGTCACACATTTGACGTACATGTCATACAAATTTACATGTATCTGGTTTACTGCTGAATTCGTTATAAAGATTACATAAATCCTTTAGTTTAACATGATCTGTGTATTTTCTGTACCCAAAAGACAATGGTAAAATTGAGTTTTATAACATTTAAAAATAAAATGTATTTTATCCTTGGTGAGAACCACAAAATAAAAAACTGAAAGTTTTTAAATGTATGTCAAATCTCTTGTGATCACCCAATTGAAAAGTATTCTTAAATGCATTCCCTGATGATAACTAATTCGATATTCTCAAATCTCTGAAATATGTTAGAAATCTAAAGAAATGCACTTTGGAATAAATTTCTTGAAGATGAAAATTTTCTCATACATTTAATTCATTCTACTGTTTCCCTAAGTTAATTGTAAAATAGAATAAACGTGAACTGGATTACATTATAACAAAAGTGTCACAGGAGCCTATGGTGTTGTACATGAATAGTAACTGCCGGCACAGTCTTTCTAGGAAAAGCACAGGTGCTGCAATGAAGATAGAGACCGCCCTTGAAAGAGAATGTAAAGCTCTCCAAGTGATCATTTATAATATTTCTTCAAGGCATTGATCTAAATTACCCTTACCTTAAAGCCAATGAAAGAGCAATGTTCATTAACAACGTAGGTGGCTGTCTACATGGTTTACTTTGAAGGTTGACCCAAGCTCTCTGCTTTAAGGTAGTGCCACGGTCCTTGAAATTCACCCATTCTTTGAGTCTTTCAGGAGGTTCCGAGTAAATATTGAAAAGTTTCTCAAAAAATGGAGCTTAGAGCCAAGGGAGATCTTAAAGGTCATGTACGCCCGATTTTTCCCTCAATTGTTGGCTGTGATATCTCCAGCAAGTTACATAACCTCTTTGTTTCATTTAATGCATTTATAAATTTAAAAATGACTTAAACTCTCTTAAGAAAAAAAGAGAATTTATTTTAAATCAGTGAACTATTCTGGGAAACCAAGGAAGAACGTCCCTGCCAAAGGATGGGCAGAATCCTTTGGGGAGCAGTCACTCTCTTATCCCTGTTTCTGTGGCCACTTTTGTGTTCTCAGATGCTTGTCATTCTCGGTTCTATTGTGCAGCTTCTCTATTTACCCATCTTAAACGTGACCATAAATGGCAGCTTCCTCACTAGGCCTGCAAATCTCTAATTTAGTGACTTCGTTCTGGGTTGTTTTTCTTTTTTAAAAACTATTTAATTGACAAATAAAGATTGCATATATTCAAGGTGTGCAATATTATGTTTGATGTGCATGCACATTGTGTACTGATTACCATAATCAAATTAATTAATACACCTGTCGCCACCCACACTGTACCTTAGATCCTCAGAACCTGTTCATTGTATAACTGGCCATTTGTACCCTTTGATGAACATCTCCCCATTTCCTCCTACCTCTAACCCCTGGCAACCACCATTCTACTCTCTGTTTTAGATTCCACGTGTGAGTAGGATCATGCAGTACTTGTACTTGTCTTTCTGTGTTTGGCTTATTTCACTTAACATAATGTTCTTTAGGTCTATCCATGTTGTCACAAATGGAAGAATTTCCTTCTTTCCTTCTTTTTCATGGCCAAATAATATTCCATTACATATGTATAATATATATAATACATTATATATAATGGAATATATTTGTGTATAAATATACACACACACACACCACGTTTTCTTTACCCATTCATCTGTCAGCAGATACTTAGGTTATTTCTATATCTTGGCTTGTGGTAGCTCATCTTTTCAGGTCAGATCACCCACCCAAGTCCTGAGTCACCAGCAAGCATGAACAGACCCACCCTGAGCCCAGTGTTGCCTCGGCTCAGCACCTACAGCTGGGGGCCATGTGGCCACACAGGCAGCAGGCCCATCCAGAAAGCTCAGGCAGCAATGAGGCAGCAGGAAATGAAAGTCTCGAGAACTCTTTCTTATTCTTATTTTCTCATTGGCAAAATATGAGCAAGCAATATATTTCACAAATTTTCATTGGGATTGAGATACTTTATTGACTTTCTACTTAAACTTAGAATGGCATATTGCCCTTCACTGCTTTTTCAGCAAACGCCACTGACTTAATTCATCTAATATGATTGACATCACTGATGGTGATTGTCTTCATATTTAATCTTCATTTCAATATTAGCATACATAAAAGTTGTCTCCAGAGTACACAGATGCTGCCTGACTTCATGGAATACCTCAGACCAGTTTATTTTAATGACCTATATTTGTAGAACATTTGGTAGTTTACAAAGTGCTCTAGCATTGACACCTTCATTTTGTGTGGCAGTCTGTGGTGGCTGTGGACATTGCATAGGTTTCCCTTCCAAGGCCTTGCATTTCTCTGTTTCTGCTGAATCTCCTTTGCCCTGAGGCCAGAGCTCTGCTCACCTGGGCCTCAGGTACGCCAGTGCTGCTTCTTTAAGGCAGAAGACTGCCAGATGCATGATTCATGATGTGATTTTTTAAAAGATAAAAATAACTCTGTAGATGATCCCAAGTGTTAACTGTTAAAGGAAAAGTCGTTCCATCATAACTTCTTAAAGCATGGTAAGGCAGACTTTATTCAGGACCACCATGATAGGTATAGGGATCACTGCCAATGGGGTCTTGTCACTGGGGAGAGATATTGGGCTTAACTCCAAATATAGCATGGGCCAGTAGGAATTTATAGCCAAGGAGCAGGGCGGGAGTCAGTGGGTGGAAAACTTCTAAGAGGAAACATCAGAGTAAAGGGGATTCTGGCTAAACAGACCTCACAGCATTCTACCTGAAAACAGCCAGGGTGATCAGACATTGCCTGGGGGATGCTGGAGGATGAGGAATCCAATCAGATATAGGGTGGGAGAGGGTAGTTCTTGCTAAACTGACTTAGCAGGGTTCTTGCTAAAACTGTATTTTACAAGGAAGTGGATACATGGGCCTGGAGAAGTTTCTGGAGCCTCACTAAAGTTTGGTCAAGCAGAGAATCTTTGCCATTACTGAAGGAAAACATTCAAGACAGGAATGCCCTGGGAAGTCAGAGGATTGGAGAAGCCATGCCCAATCCTAATGTAAAGGAAGAAACTGAAAATATTAATATAGTTCAGACACTGTCTTGTAGTTTCCCAATTATCCAAATAGCAAATGGTTATCTCTTGCCCTTCCTTATTTCAAACCTCTCAATATTGCCCACTGCTGGTAAAAATCTTGGGTAATTATTACCATATTTGCATCACCTCAGAGGTGAAAAAAGTAGCCTGCAGTCTTAGCTATTTTAAAGGACCAGATGCCCTGCAAAAGGTGAGCTCTTTAAAGATCACCCATATCCTCTGTGGGTTCCTCTTATTTAGAAAAGGAACATCACTTATAAGTGGACCCACGAATTCTATCCTGGATTCACCTTTAAGTATGAATTTTAGGGAAATAAGGAAATTGTATGAAAGAAATCTATTAGCAACTTGTGTTGGATGTGTTTCTTATCAGCTTCTCAGTTTCCAAACTCATCAAATATTGAAGTTCTTGGAACAAAAACCAACCCTCTGGAACCTGAAACATTTATTTGGAACTACATTCAGAATGTAAAAAGGTGGGATAGGAGAGAAAAACAAGTCAGTACAACCACAATTATCTGTTTCTCCCAGAATGTGTGTTCTGGAAGAGACAGTCAAATGGGGTCCTGCCTAGCCATGTCCTTTCTTCTCCAGTGTCTCAGACTACCACTCCCCCACGTAGAATTACCTCCCGCTGCAGGCAAACCACTCTCTGTGGAGTCAGAAGTAACGAGACGACTTGTGCTTGTCATCTGACCTCTTTTTTTTTTAATTGAATCATAATCGATTATACATATTTGGGGGGTTCAATGTTGACATATGCTGATCAAATCCATATTACTAGTATATGTATAGTTGCAAATTTACTTATTCTTTATGGCCCTTGTCCAGTCTCTCCCTATCCCCCTCACGCTCCCCCTTCCCACCATTGATAACCCTAGATTTCTTCTCTCCTTCTGAAAGAGTAATGGTTACTCTATTGATTTGTTGCCTAGATGATCTGTCCAATGCTGAGAGGTGTGGTCAGGTCCCCCAATATTATCATAGAGCAGACGCTTCTTCTGTCACTCTGGAATGGCTTTGTGGAGAGAGACATCCTCTTCTTTTCTTTGGTCTCTGCTGGTGACTTTCCTTGTGCCAATGCACTCCAGTGGCTGGCAGACCATCTGGGTGGTGGTTGTAATGTCTAGCCACTTTCACGGCAGCTGTGGT
>NW_007726415.1:377079-385416 GCF_000696425.1 Galeopterus variegatus | reverse complement strand
GAGACATCCTCTTCTTTTCTTTGGTCTCTGCTGGTGACTTTCCTTGTGCCAATGCACTCCAATGGCTGGCGGACCATCTGCATGGTGGTTGTGATGTCTAGCCACTTTCATGGCAGCTGTGGTTACTGTGGTGGCTGTGGTGGGTCACCCACATGGAGGTGATGTTTTCGGCATGCTCCTTGGTGCTGGTGATGTGCCTGGTTGTGGGGGGCTTTCAGTCCCTGGCTCTATGCCTCAGGACTCTGAGCAGGCCCTGAGGCCCTGGCGTTGTGCCTGGATCTGCTTATCTTAAAATGAAGTCATTCGGTAATACCTGATCTGCTTACTTCAATAGGCTGTTTAAAGTATAAAACAGGGTCATATATGTGAAATTATTTGTAAAGCTAAGAACTGCTATGCATAATCAGGAATGAAGTAAAAGTAGGATATCTTTGCTCAGAACTCAAAGAATAACATTGCTCCTGCTCTTAGCCGCTGAAGAGAAGCCTCTAATCTACATAATTTTCTTTTCTTGGATATAATCAGTTTGAGAAAGAATATTCTCCCTGTGATACATCCTCTCACCATCATCCCATGAGTCCCTGTTAGGCTTCTGCTTACACTTGCCTCAATGCACTAGGAGATTTTACTGACATTATCCTCAAGGCCCTTTTGGCTTCTGACTGCAGCCCAGTCCCAAAACCAATGCCACATGTTTTAGCGTTTTGTTACTGCAGCACCCCACTTGTAGGTACCAAAGTCTTTTCCAAATAGTCATTGCTGTATTAACAAATGTTGGGAAAATAGAATAGTTTGGTCAGGGCCCTCGCCTCAGGTCCAGTTGGGTGTGGTTTTAGCACATCCTTTGTAAGCAAATTGTGTGTGTGTGTGTGTGTGTGTGCAGTTAGTGCATGTGCACCAATGTATCTTTTTAGTTTTGTTGCTATTCTTGTGTTCTGCAGAGGGGGGGGAGTTTTAGTGAAGCAGGAGGGCGGGCATCTGCCTCAGGCATCCACCCTATGTAGCCATGCTTTCCAACCTGTGGCTTCCAAAGACCTTTTGGCCGATTACCTAGCTCATAGACCTGTGTGTAAGGGGTCTGGTGACCCAGCTTGGCATGTGAAGGGTTTGTGACTCAGTCTGTGAATGGGCTTGAGGGATCTGTGGGCTCCAGACCCAACCTTAGCTTGACAATCAGCCCAGTTGGTGCAGGATTACCAGCAGGTAAAAGAGCCCGACGACTGGCATGGTAGCCTAGCTTTACAATTGGTGTCACAAACAGAATTAAGACACTACAATTGGTGATGTCAATAGGATTCCAGACATTAGCAGTAGCCCCACAATTGGCATAGTTGGCAGGATTCTGAGCAGGTACAGGAGCCAAAAGCCCTTGGAAAAAGGAGGAAATGTGGCTATCTTGAGCANCAGGGCCCTCGCCTCAGGTCCAGTTGGGTGTGGTTTTAGCACATCCTTTGTAAGCAAATTGCGTGTGTGTGTGTGTGTGTGTGTGTGTGTGAGTGTGCAGTTAGTGCATGTGCACCAATGTATCTTTTTAGTTTTGCTGCTATTCTTATGTTCTGCAGAGAGAGAGGGGGGGGGAGTTTTAATGAAGCAGGAGGGCGGGCATCTGCCTCAGGCATCCACCCTGTGTAGCCATGCTTTCCAACCTGTGGCTTCCAGAGACCTTTTGGCCGATTACCTAGCTCATAGACCTGTGTGTAAGGGGTGTGGTGACCCAGCTTGGCATGTGAAGGGTTTGTGACTCAGTCTGTGAATGGGCTTGAAGGATCTGTGGGCTCCAGACCCAACCTTAGCTTGACAATCAGCCCAGTTGGTGCAGGATTACCAGCAGGTAAAAGAGCCTGACGACTGGCATGGTAGCCTAGCTTTACAATTGGTGTCACAAACAGAATTAGGACACTACAATTGGTGATGTCAATAGGATTCCAGACATTAGCAGTAGCCCCACAATTGGCATAGTTGGCAGGATTCTGAGCAGGTGACAGACATTGGGTACACATTCCCATTCCAGAAGGGAGGAAAGAAAGGAAAAACAGATCCCAAACAAATCTGACACCCAAACAGGGCAAATGTTAAGCACACTGGGGCACTTGGATCCCCAAAGCATTGGACAACCTCGCTTCTACAGCTCCGCCAAGTGCAGACCACTAAGCTGCCCTGGTGCCTGCAACTTTTCCAGGCCAGCGCTGCACACTGCCAGCAGACCCACAGTTCTGGTCTCCTGGTGGCAGTCCTGCCATCCTGGCTCCACTAGACATTTCCTCAGTGGGGGTTCTCTGTGGGGGCTCCAACCCCACTTTTCTGCTCCACATTGCTTTGTAGATGACCTCTGCAGCAGCTCCACCCCTGCAGCAGGTCTCTGCCTGAGTGCCCTGAATTTTTCATACATCTTCTGAAATCTAGGTGGAGGCTGCCACGCCTCCACTGCTCTCACATACTGCTGGCCTGCAAACTTAACACAATGTGAATGTGAACGCTTCCAATGTTTTCGGCTTTTTTTCTTCATCAGAGGTGCTGAGGCAGGATTGCTCCAGCCAGAGCAGCTGGGATGCCAGGAGCAGTTTGCCAAGGGCAATGACACTGCAGGTCTGCCCTCCAGGACAAACTCAGTCCTCCTAAGATGGGAGGGGCACTCTCCCAAACTTCTCAAACAGCCCTCAGGACCTGTGATGGGCGGGACACCTACCCAGACTTCTCAAATGCATTTAGGGCTTTTTTCCCCACTGTCTTGGCTCTTGGCATCTGGCTGCATCACCGCCAAGGTAATGTCTTTAGCAAACAGTTTATCTGCTTCACCCTTGCATTTTTCTCCTGCTCTCCGCTTCTCTACCGCATTGGCCGGGCTGCAAATTTTCCAAATCTCTATGCTCTGCTTCCCGTTACATTCTGGCTTTTGAATTTCTTTGATCGGCTTAGCTTACATGGCTATTTATAGTCTCAGGCAGTTCAGCAGTGTTTGCCCACAGAGTTNCCTGTTGTGCATGAGAAATTGAGACAGTAAAGCAGCAGAAACAGGGAGAGCCCCCAGTGGCTCCAGCTATGAGACCAAGGGGTGGATGGTGTAACATGCTCTAGAGACTATATAGTAAATGCATGTTGCGTTTGTCTGAAGGCAAAAAGCTTGGAGGGTGTCACTTAAACCCGATGGCCAGCCAGGTGCCATAAAACCTGAGAAAAGAGTGCCACATGCAGATGGGCAGATGACCTGAGGATGGGTGCCACTGCAGAATTTCAGGTATGTTTTCACCTGGTGAAGAGGTAGAAAAGTTAGTCTCCATTACTACGTGCTTGTCTCTGTGGCAGCGGTTACAGGATAGCCACGGATGTGCACAGAGGCAGGGCAGCCACTCCTTGAAGGACTGGGTGAATGCAGCTGTTTGAACTCTGTGGGCAAACACTGCTGAACTGCCTGAGACTATAAATAGCCATGTAAGCTAAGCCAATCAAAGAAATTCAAAAGCCAGAATGTAACGGGAAGCAGAGCATAGAGATTTGGAAAATTTGCAGCCCGGCCAATGCAGTAGAGAAGCGGAGAGCAGGAGAAAAATGCAAGGGTGAAGCAGATAAACTGTTTGCTAAAGACATTGCCTTGGCGGTGATGCAGCCAGATGCCAAGAGCCAAGACAGTGGGGAAAAAAGCCCTAAATGCATTTGAGAAGTCTGGGTAGGTGTCCCGCCCATCACAGGTCCTGAGGGCTGTTTGAGAAGTTTGGGAGAGTGCCCCTCCCATCTTAGGAGGACTGAGTTTGTCCTGGAGGGCAGACCTGCAGTGTCATTGCCCTTGGCAAACTGCTCCTGGCATCCCAGCTGCTCTGGCTGGAGCAATCCTGCCTCAGCACCTCTGATGAAGAAAAAAAGCCGAAAACATTGGAAGCGTTCACATTCACATTGTGTTAAGTTTGCAGGCCAGCAGTATGTGAGCGCAGTGGAGGCGTGGCAGCCTCCACCTAGATTTCAGAAGATGTATGAAAAATTCAGGGCACTCAGGCAGAGACCTGCTGCAGGGGTAGAGCTGCTGCAGAGGTCATCTACAGAGCAATGTGGAGCAGAAAAGTGGGGTTGGAGCCCCCACCGAGAACCCCCACTGAGGAAATGTCTAGTGGAGCCAGGATGGCGGGACTGCCACCAGGAGCCCAGAACTGTGGGGCTGCTGGCAGTGTGCAGCGCTGGCCTGGAAAAGTTGCAGGCACCAGGGCAGCTTAGTGGTCTGCACTTGGCGGAGCTGTAGAAGCAAGGTTGTCCAATGCTTTGGGGATCCAAGTGCCCCAGTGTGCTTAACATTTGCCCTGTTTGGGTGTCAGATTTGTTTGGGATCTGTTTTTCTTTTCTTTCCTCCCTTCTGGAATGGGAATGTGTACCCAATGTCTGTCCCACTGTATCTTGGAAGTAGATAAACTTGTTTTTGACTCTTTACAGGCTCACAACTGGAAGGAGTTTTGCCTTTAGTCTCAGATGAGACTTTGGACTTTTGAGTTGGTGCTGCAACAAGCTAAAGACTTTTGGGACTGGGCTGGAATGTGTAGTATGTAAATGTAAGGTAATCTATCCTTGCTAAGGGAATATCGTGGAAGGTTCTGAACACGTAGATTGTACGTGAGGACTCTGAAGGGGTGGATTGTTGGGAAAATAGAATAGTTTGGTCAGGGCCCTCGCCTCAGGTCCAGTTGGGTGTGGTTTTAGCACATCCTTTGTAAGCAAATTGTGTGGGGCCGGGGTGTGGAGTTAGTACCATGTGCACCAATGTATCTTTTTAGTTTTGTTGCTATTCTTGTGTTCTGCAGAGAGAGAGAGAGAGGAGTTTTAGTGAAGCAGGCAGGCAGGCAACTGCCTCAGGCGTCCACCCTGCACTGCCATGCTTTCCAACCTGCGGCTTCCAAGAACCTTTTGGCCAGTTACCTAGCTCATAGACCTGCATGAAAGGATCTGGTGACCCAGCCTGGCATGTGTGGAGTCTGGTGACCCAGCCTGGTGTGTGAAGGGTTTGTGACTCAGTCTGTGAATGGGCTTGAGGGGTCTGTGGGCTCCAGACCCAGCATTAGCTCGACAATCAGCCCAGTTGGTGCAGGATTACCAGCAGGTAAAAGAGCCCTAGTTTTAGAACAAACCACTCCAAAACTTCGTGGTTTGAAACAACAGCAAGCATTAATTTTGCTTACAAATGTGCAATTGAGATAGAGCTTGGGAGAGACAGTTCATTTTTGTTTCACAGGTCATCTGGGACTGTGGACCTGACCATGCCTGTTGAGGCTACCTCATGGCATAGTGGCCAGCAACCAAGAGTGAGCAATCCAAGAGACAGCCTAAGGCTTGGGCCTGGAAACTGCCATAGTGTCTTTTCCACCCTATTCTGTCTTTCTCTTGTCCTATCACATTGGCAGAACGAACAGAACAATGATGTATAATAATGATGATTGTAAAGATTTTCAGTTTATTCCTGACTTCAAAGGGAATGTTTCCAGTTATGCTTAATGATGAAGTTGGCACTGACATATGCTTATTTATGTTAAAGAAGTACCCATCTATTTCTATTTTACTAAGACATTTTATCAAGAATAAATGTTGAATTTTTGTCACATGCCTTTTCAGCATCAGTGAAGATGATCATATGATTTTTCCTCTTTTAATGTATTAAAATGGTGCATTATATTAAAATTTTTTCAATTGCTGAATCCTCGTTACTATTCTGTAGTAACCTGACTTGGAAATGGTGACTAATTTTTTAATATTGCATTATATTTATTTATATCATATTTTATTTTAGGTGTCTGTCTTTCTTTCCCCAAACTAAAAGGTCCTTGAGGTCAGAAGACATTTATTATTTATTGTTTCATCCAAATCAAGTACAGTGACTAGTACATAGCAGGTACTCAGAAATATTTGTAGAATGAATTAAAGAAGTTACAGGAGCTTATTAACTACTTATTGAAGTCTTCTCAGCTCTGTTTCCTGGAAAAACACTACATCTGTGATTAGCAGTCTTAATCTATCACTACTTTTTCTCTGCTGTGTGTATTGTTTGATCAAGGTTAATGTATCTGCGACCATAATGCTACAAATGGGCAGATAGCGATTGCCCATGGGATCTATTTTTAGGGAGTCAACTCATAATATTTGCAATCCATTCCTTAAACACACACACACATACACGCACTTGACCGGGCAGAGAATTGTACTAGAACCCCCCTTTTCAGATAGCCAGTGAACCACTATGTCAATAGTCAATAGCCCCTAATTATTACTGCTGCAAAAATGCCTTTTAATGTTTTCATTGCTAATACTATAGGTTTCTGAATCCCTGACTCTTTTTCATACCTCAGTAGCTCAACAGCAAGGAACTAAATTCAAATTTTAAATATATCTGCCAGATTTCAGTGGATATCCATGGCCAAAGATATGCTGATGAGCTTCAGCAGTAGCCTTAATCACAAACAATCACATTAACCATTTGGGAAAGATATTACCACTGTTTATACATTCAAAATCAAGACATTTCTCAATATAAATAAGGCAAATGAAAGCCAGATAATCAAATTCAAACCCTGATTCCAGACTTTTATTCATATACTAACACATAAATGTTCAACACCACTGTAACTTCCATTCCAAACAGAATACTTTTAAGTGATTGATAAAATTCTGAGTAAGAAACTAAAAATCACAATTAAGGAATTACTAATGCAAGCTTATAGAAAAAATTTCTATCTGTAAATTTTATAGGATTATTCAAAGAAGTCGTTTAAATTATTATAAAATTTAGAGTTGCTGGTCTTTTAAGCAAAATAAACATTAAAGCCTAACTAATTTCACCAACTGGAAGCGTTAGAGCCTCTATAAACAACATGTATGTTATATAGGGCAGATGCTCAACAATTAAACAATCCCAGATTGGGATAGAATTGGAAGATCCCTTAAAAGTACTAAATGAGATAATATTAAATGTATATACAAGAGCCTAACACAAAACCTAGCATGTTGTAAGCATTCAATAAATATTTAAATTAAATCTATTCCAGCTGTCATTGATTGACAAAAGACATTTTTTTACCATAATTCTGAGAGTACAAATAAGCAAGCATGTACTGCATATTAAACACATGGTAAAAGCATTGTAGACAGAGAACAGCACTGGATTTAGAATCAGAAAAATCAAGTTCAATTCCCAGTTCTCCCACTTACCAGTTGTCTGATGTTGGAAACTTCACTTACCTGAATATTCATTTTCTTACTTTTAAGAATGGGAATAATAGCATCTTGTTACATATTTTGAAGGGTTATTATAAGCATAAAATCAAGTGAAATAATTCATTGGAAAGAACTACATAAATCTAAGACATCACAATAATTGTCATTGTTCCAGAATAATTTTATCCTCCAAACACACTGAAGAGTAGTTTTGGGAAGTCACAAATAAATTATTCTCCAATACCATAGGAAATTTTAACATGCAAATGTAAATTAGTACATACTATAGTTTCCCAAAGGTATACTACATTATATAATAATAAATCACTGCAAATCAGATACGACAGATAAATTTTGCATTTAACACAGTAAATGATTCTGGGTCCATGCAATTTTCATCAGAGAAGCTCACATAGGGCATAAGCAGACAGCTCCATAGTAGCAAGAAGAGAGCAAAATAACAATGACCTTAAAACCATCTACTGACTCACTAGAAAAGTTGCTCAATTCTGGAACAGTTTTGCAAACAGTTAAAAAATAAATAAATAGGCTAAGATGTAAAATATAAATCAGCTCTGGGGAGGCTGATATACATAATTTTGAAAAGAAATTAAATATGTGTCACTTAACTCATCACAAAATAACTCTCAGAAAAACATGCAGAGGTTTTAAACATAAAAGGCTAAATCACACATCAAGATACCTTTGCAATAATTGGGCATTTTATTTTTCACAATAAAGTGCTAAACTATGAAGCATGGTTTCCTAGTAACACCAGTAATACTAGGTAAATAAAATAGAATTCAGCTTACAGCAATCAGCAACCATTCAGCTTCCAATGAGAGGTTGAAATCATTTAGATGCTTGCTTTTTCATTTCCGTTATTATAAAAAAATGAAATTGACTTTCTAAATGTAGAATTATTTTTCCAAAATTTGGAGGAGATATTGAAGCATTACCCCAATGTTTCCTGAACAGTCTGGGCCCTCCTAGCCTGTGTGTAATTAACCTCAACAAGGTCATCTTTGGGCCGGCCCAGTGGCGCACTGGATAAGTGCGCCGCTTGGGAAGTGCTGCGGCACTCCCGCCCGAGGGTTCGGATCCCACATACAGACCGGTTCCCGCTCACTGGCTGAGCGAGGCGCGGGAGCAACA
>NW_007726415.1:371972-376124 GCF_000696425.1 Galeopterus variegatus | reverse complement strand
GGGCAACACTGAGGGTTGCGATCCGTTGCCGGACACGGAAAAAGAAAAAAGACAAAAAAAAAAAAAAAAAAAAAAAAAAACAAGGTCATCTTTACTCAGTGAGCGAAGAAGGAGGCTTTCTGTATGGCATAAATTTTGAAGAACTGAGGTCAATCTTACTTCTGTTCACTGATGTCTGAAATTCCATACCTAGAAGGAGTCTTTTGTTTTTGTTTGCTTGGTTGTTGTATTGCTTTGCTTTGTTCTTGTTTTTAATGTAAACCCTTCTGGTCCCAAATATTTTAAATGCAAATGTTCAAACATGCATCCTAGTATCCTAAGTATAAGCCCTTCAACCAAATTAAATGCCGGATATGCATAAGAATTGTACTAAGAAAAAGAAGCAGAAACTGGTGGATAGGCAATAATATGTATAAATAACTCAACTTGGTAGCTATTTCTACTGAAATGCAAGGAATCTGGATTGCTCTGTGATATCAAAGAAATTTAACATTAAAATTATGAAAAAATACAATAAATCTATAGTTGTAATTTTTCTACTGTACTTTAAAAACAATCTTTGATAGTCATAGCCAGTTATCTACCAACGATCACCAGCAAACAACAACATGGTAAGTAAAGAAATAAAGTGGGAAAACTCATAAATATAATCACTTATTTCTATGCTTACTGATTTTCCCATGTGGAGACAGGCATAAATAACATATTTTCTACTCGAAAAATTATTGTTCCTGGGATGTAATATCATAACTTAATGTTGTTCTGCAAAACATACAATGTTGTATAGGAGACACACCATTTGTTCATGTTTGAGAATCACTGCTATCAGCACCAGCAAGCACTGTTGGTTTTCTACCCAAAATCCATTCCTCCCAACCTTCTTCCTTCCTGGAAGATCCCTGTTTTGTCTTGTTTCACTTGTCTACCCTACATCTTGTGGTCAAATGCTTAGGGAAGATATTCAAATCCCTGGCTGAGGAGTAAATCCTGATTAGTCTATACCAATCATGATAACCCCTTGCCAGAAACTAGCTTAGAAATGGGCATTTGGTACAATTCTAATCAATGAGATATAGTCTGCTGGGGAGCTTTCTTCACTGTTTCAAAAAACAAACAGACACAGAAAAAGATGTCCTTTTCTACTAGACAGTGTTTTCTGGACATTATGCCTGGAACTACTGCAGCTATCTTGTGATCAAGAGAGAAACTATCCTGAAGATGAGTGTAGTGGATTGAATTACAGTCCCCCAGCACTCATTGAAGCTTGAATTGTGTCCCTCAAGTTTTATGTATTAGAAACTTAGCCCGCAATGTGACTGTTAAGAGGGTGGGAAATCCTATTACGGTAATTGAAAGGTGGAGTCTTGAAGAGGTGATTGGAGGGCAGGACCGTGCAGTAGTCTGCATTAGAGAATGGATCAATACTGGTGGTCAGGGGTGTGGTTCTGAGGTCTTTAAAAAGAGAGTGAATGAGGAGGATACTTACTCTCTCTCTCTCTCTTGCTCTCTCTGCTTCCACTATCTTGCAATGTGAGACTCCTGTTGCCACCACCAGATGGACTTTGGACTTCCCAGCCTCAGAAACTGTAAGCAATAAATATTCTTTATAAGTCACCCAGTTTCAAGTATTTTGTTATAAGCAACAAAAACAGACTAATACAATAAGCCAGTACACTAAGAATGGCAGAGCATAAAAATGGAAAGAACCCAGATTTTTGATGTCATTGAGCTGCTAAATTAACCAATCCTGGAGCTTCCCTATGCCTGGACTTCTTATTATGTGAGATAATACATGTTTTTACTGTTTAAGCCAATTGAGTTGGGATTTTCTATTATTTATAGCCAAGGGCTAACTACTACAGAACATACGTTGATCACAGCAAAGCATTTAAGAGGTCTTTTGTAATATCCCTGTGGATTTGGTGGAGAAATGTGGAACGAAGGATAATTTAATTTGGTAGGTTAATAGTTAAATAAATGAGGGAAGCTTTCAGTATGTGTGTCTCAGAATACATTTTGCCTTTAGCATCTCCTGTTGAATATTTTTATCAACAGCCGATAAACACACAGAGAACACAAAACATGCAGATGACTTAGCCGAGAGGGATGACTAATATACTACATGGCAGAATCAAGACTCAAAATGTTTTTTTCCCAGGAAATTGTATGAATGCCCAATATGGTACTTCTACCCTACCCCAACATTTTCTTCTCCAACTCTAACCCAACTCAGATGTCTTACCCGTGAAGCTTTTCCTTGTCTCCCACTCCTAGACACAGTTTAATATACATTTCTGATTCCACTCCTGACCTTTGTATCTACCATTATCACAGCACTCGCCACATCTTAACAATTATTTGTTTATCTGTTACCTGTGAGCTCCTGGAAAACAGAAACCATGCCTTATTTATTTTTATACCTTTGACCCCTTGTTTGGTGCTATTGATGGATAAAACGCACACCTGAATAAATAAGTGAATGAATGAACAAATGAATGGATTGACTTAAAGAAGTAGCTTCACTCATTTGAAGCTGGAAGACAAGAACAAAAGAAACCAAATTGGAAAGTTAATGGAAACTGTTGAAGACCAGGAAAAACCTGAGTTCAGATCCAATAGAGCAAATGACTAAGAAACATTTCAGGAGGCTATTTGCTCTCCTAATCAAACCTCCCTCTCCTTCACTTTTAGCTTGTTCACATATGTGTGTGGACATGCACAAACACACAACCTAACATTATAGATGCCCACCATTTTTCACACTCTTTAAGATTTACTTTCTTTGCAAGTGCACCAAACAGCTTGCAACAACATCACTGTGCATTTGCAGTTACTGTAGGAATCACTGGTAGCCTGGACAGAGTAACTTTGTACTTCAGCCTCTCTGAAAAGTCCTGTGCCATGATGGTAGCAATGTAAATACCTGAAATTAAAATTAAATCCCTGTATAATTTCCTCTTCTTTCAAGACACTGTTTAAAAAATTTTACTTTCCAATTCCTTCTCCAGTGCCATTCCATGTTCTCTTTCACTACCCACACAGAGAAACATGTTAAAACCTGAGATGTAAGAGATACGCCAGTTCTTAACCCTCCACAACTAAATGTCAGGTATATGATTTCTGGAAAACTTAACAATTCCAAAGGTAGTATAAATGTTAAGAATTAAAGAGATATAACCCGTTAACTTGAGGGGGGAATAGAAATGTGCTGTATTCAAAGAACAAAAAGGAAACCAAAGAAATAATCTATCAATGCTTTGTTTGAACTCCAAGTCCCATTCACTAGAAATCAAAACAGGCTAGCAAAGCCATTGGCTAAATAATAAAAACCCGTCTATTAGGGTTTTATTCCATTATCAAAACAAGACTCCAGGTTCACTCCCGCACGTGGACTTAGCCCTTGGTACACAATGTCAAACCTTCTCAGTTAGCTCGCATTGTAACATCAAACCGAGAATTGGCATGAAATCTGAATGACTGAAAGTCATGTATGAGCCTTAAAAAAGACAAATTTAAATTGTTACTTAGAATTCAGAAAATGTGACTATAAAGCACGTGAGCAGTTATTTTCATTTAAGCTTGAATGATCCAGTCAAGAAGCCACTGCCTTCTCGTCTGGCCTCTAATCTTCTAGACTACAGTCACCACTTCCTCCTTAGGCTCTAGGTGAAAATGACTTATGAGAAATATAGTGCTCAGAGATATCCAAGATAATAGCTTCTCTATGTCATGCCTTGTGTGATTCACAGGAGTCTTGTGCTTTGATACAATGCGTTAAATACAGAAATGGGAAAAATGAACGTTACGTGAAACTAAATGTATATGTGATGGAATATAGAAAAAGTTCACGCACTAAATTTTAAAACTCTATTCAATAATAACTCACTGAGATCACGCTCTATGTAGTTATATATTATATGCTATATATTGTTTTTAAAAAGTCACGTGAATCAGCATGCATTCAAAAACTCATAATATCTTCATAAGGGAAGTAATTAAATGATTAAAAGAAGTGGTTCAGAAATTATTTTTTCTTTTCTTTGTTTACGGTTGGCCTGTACAAGGATTTGACCCCTTGACCTTGGTGTTACAATACCACACTCTAACCGACTGGGCTAACCTGCCAGCCCATCAACCTATTTTCTTCCACAA
>NW_007726415.1:368901-370535 GCF_000696425.1 Galeopterus variegatus | reverse complement strand
TGTCATTCATTCTAATAATTTTATTTTTTATTGAAACATATTGGTTACATATATTTGTGGGGTAGAGAGTTATATTTCAATACATGTATACAATGTGTAATGATCAAATCAGGGTGATTAGCATATTCATCATTACAAAACCTAATAATTTCTTTGTAATGAGGACATTCAATCTCCTCTCTTCAAGCCATTTGATAACATGCAATAAATTATTGTTAATTATAGATGCCTAGCTTGACTGTACACCAATGGGACTTATTTTTCCTATCTAGCCATTTAATATCCATTAATGATTTTAAAAGTACAGGATGATAAACTTTCATGCTTTAATGATTAGCTTTAAAGATTCACGTGATGCAATACACCTCACAAGGGATTACAAAACGGTGATTGCTGCTTACTCATAGCATCTGGGAGCCTCCCCTGTTTAAAAGCATGGGCTATGGGATCAGTCAGAGCTGGATTCGAATATCACCTTTGCTACTTACAAGTTAACACAGTAATTAACAGGGCAGGGAAGAGGCCTATCGAGTTTGTGTGCCTACTTAAACCCCAGTTCTACCACCTTCTAGCTGTGTGCGACCTGAAGCAAGACACTAAACCTTTCTAAGCCTCTGTTTCTCTATTGCTAAAGTGACCTGAGAAGACTGCAGTGATCACTAAATGAGGTAACGTCCTTATCAGTGCCTGGCACTGAGAAGTAACTCCGTAACTATCTCATGAAATGGTATGTGCCCTTAGCCAGGTTTTCTAACTCTCTAAGAATTAAAATTTACCTATAAAACCAAGATAATAATTTCTACCTCACGGGGTGATTGTTAGGATTAAATAATAAACAAAANTTTTTTTTTTGGCAGCTGGCCACTATGGGGATCTGAACCCTTGACTCTGGTGTTACAACACCACACTCTAACCACCTGAGCTAACTGGACAGATGTAATTGGCTGACTTCTGAGGCTAGGTCAGAAAAGGCCATGCAATTTCCATCTGGTTCTCTGAATTCTTGCTCTCCAGATACTTCTCTTCAGGGACCTGAAGTCTTTGGGACCCCAGGTGCCACATTGTGAGAAGCCTAAGCCACATGGACAGATCATACGTAGATGCTCTGATTGACAGTCCCAGCTGACCTCTCCTTTTGAGTCATCCCACCCAGAATGCATATACGTGAGTGAAGAAGCCTCTAAATCAGTGGTTCTCAAATGTTAGCACGGATCATCGTCAACTACAGGGCTGTTAGAACAGGCAACTGAGCCCCACTGCTAGAGTTTCTGATTCAGTAGACCTGGAGTGGGACAAGAAAACTTGCATTCCTAAGTTTCCAGGTGATCTGGAGACCATGCTTTAAGAACCACTGTTCTGGATGATTCAAGCCACCAACCACTGGGGAGACCCCAACATCGTGGAGCAGAGATAAGACAATACACAAAGTGTCTTAAACTGGCACTGATCAGACAGGGATACCTGCTCGGCTTCATCTGGATTCCTGGTACACAAAATCCATAAGCATAATTATCCCACCTCTTCTCATTCAAGAAGTTATGTTAGGAAAAAGCAAAATGACATTATAAGAAACTGTCATTCATTCTAATAATTTTATTTTTTATTGAAACATATTGGTTACATATATTTGTGGG
>NW_007726415.1:363728-367542 GCF_000696425.1 Galeopterus variegatus | reverse complement strand
AAAAGTAAGTGCTCAATAAATAGCATCTATTATTATCATTGCTGTTACTATGAAACAGGCACACTTCCAGGTATAGAAAGAGCAAGTTTTACTCCAATGAAACAGAGCTTTCATGTGGGGTGCACATGTGAGGGGGGGGCGCATGATGCAATACACAAAGTGTCTTAACCTGGCACTGATCAGACAGTAAAGGACTAGGTGATACTAAAAGTCTGGCGATAGAATCAAAGGGATTCTGAAAGTCTGTCCACATATGCTCTGAAGCTGGAGTAAGAACTGCACTAAATCATCACAGATCCTGGCAACTGTCCTGGTGGCGCCAGGTCCAGCAGTGGAGAATCAAGCAGCAGTGGATTCCTTTGTTGTTTCCCAGCCTCCAGCATCTGCTCCTCTTTCTCACCTTTGCACCCAAACCACAGGTTCCAGCCACCATTTCTACTAGACCCTGTGCTGATTCATAGCTTGTTAGACGGGCAGCACATCCTTTGGATTATTAATCAGCAATGAATGTTCGCTAACTCTGAAATGATAGCTTTCGGTAATGAAGAGGGACATTAAGAAAGAAACTTCAGGGCCCCACAGAATAAACCTATAGTAATGTAATGATGGGTGAGGAGATTGACTTTTTTTTTTTATTGTAACACAGTTGATTGTACATATCTGTGCGGTACAGAGTTGTCTATCATTCCTGTCTGGGACTGCCATTTAGAAGCAAGATTTTTCTCAGTTTAGTTAAAGCAGAGCACATAATAGCCTACTTTCTATCTAGCCTGGCCGATTACAAATTCTACAGGACATAGACACGGCTTTCTTTAATAATTTTTTCTTTTGATATGTTTCATTCTTATAAATGGAAGGAAACTGGAAGGAAATTCAAGTAAATATTTTTCTTCTCTCCAAATGGAGAATTTTCTAAACATAAAGAAATAAGAAGAATTACAAAGTAAAAGATATACAGATTTGACTAGATAAAAATGGAAATCTTTGATATGTTAGGCGACATTATAAGTTAAATTAAAACAGAGAAATAACATCATCCACAAAGGATTCATATTCATAATATAAATAATTTGTACAAATAAATAAATAAAACTTTAGCATTCCAATAGAAATATGGGCTGAAATGTAAACAGATAATTTACCTTATTAGTAGAAAAAGAATTGCAAATTTAAACTATATACATTTCCCCTCCTAGTAAATTAGCAAAAGTTTGAAATATGATAATATTTTATGTTGGTAAAGGTTCATCAACAGCAGGATTCTTATACGCTTTTATGAAATTGGTCTGATTTTTCTGGAATGTAATTTAAAGAAATTAGAAGTTATAAAAATATTTTCAATCCTTGATCCAGTGAACCTACGTCTAAAGAAACTTGAAAAATTTCCCTATAAAATAATCAGATTTTCAGTCAAAATTTAAATACAAAGATGTTGACCACAGCTTTATTTAAAACAGCAAAATTTGCAAAAAAACATACACCCAACACTACAGGTTAAATAGAATTTTGTATATTTATAGGAGTATCATGCAGTTTTATAACAGTTCTTAATAATTGGGAGAAATGTATACCAAGAAATTAGTGGAAAAAAAATCAAGATACAAAACAGGATAGACCAAGGATAGGTTTTGAAATTTTTTGTAGTAGCTATCTGGAGTGCTGCATTGAAAGTTTGTTCTAAAACAGCATCTGGGCTCAGCAGGAAAGAAGGCTGTGATCACTGAATACCTGCCCTGCACATGAAAGGTGGGGAGTAAGGGTACACGTGCACTGTCTGTGCCATCCCAGGAAGTCTGTACAACACGGCTTCTACCACTTATCAGCATACACGTGTGAAGAGTGTGTGTGTGTGTGCATGTGTGTGTATGCATGTGTGCACACGTGCATGTGTGTATAAAATCACTACGTTGTAACAGTGATTCTCTTCAGATTGTGAGATCAGGGTGGTTCCGTTCTCTTTTTATAAATTTTTTTTATATTGTTCAAGTTTTTTATGAAGGGGTTCAGAACACACTACCCAAAATATGGCATCTTGGTATACTCAATATTTAAGCTGAAGGAATTTGAGAAAAGGCACATGCAGAAAAGACTTTTTGACCTTCCCCTGACGCAAATGATAAAACCAAGGAACAATTTTCTGACCTTCCCCAGAAGCCGGTCGTAAGACCCTCATGTGAGAGCTGCTATTACGGGAGGAAAGAAGCTTCCTTGTCTCTGAAGAGGAAGGGATACAAAGAACAATCAAGTCTTGCTAAATGGCATTGGTTACACTGTATTTATTATGCTTAATTCATACCCCCTTTGTCCTATTTCTCCACAACTTTCCACTCTTCATCAAACCTAGTATAAAAACACCCAGGTTTAAACACTGCTTGGGGTCTTCATTTCCTTACTAAGGCTCCTGTGTCACAAAAATCTTGAATAAACTTGTATGCATTTCTGTTGTTAATTTGTCTTTTGTTTCAGGGGCCCCAGCCATGAACCTAAAATGGATAGAAGGAAAAGATATTTTTCCTCCCCTACATCTACATTGAGCATGTGTTGGCTTTATATTAATTTATTCTTAGATCTTCAAATTGTTCAAGTGCTGTTTAAACTAGAATATTACATTCACTCAGGAAAAAGCACGGAGATGGGGGAATAAAAACACATGCAAATAAATTTTAGAGAGATTTTGGGAAATGTATTATTAGAGTTAGGAATACCTTTCCCAGTATAGGTTAGCTCTAAATCTCTTCAAATTTGGTTATGAATAAGAATTTGACCTTTTGTCTCCTATAGAAATCCAAGCACTTAAAAGAAGATTTCTGTGAATGTGCTAAAAAAAGAAAAAGAATCAATTCTTGTCAGTATAAATAGCCAAAGGGCCTGGAACTAATAAGACCGTATGTAAACCTGCCAGTCTTAATGGGGCGCTTTTAATATTTTAAAGCAATTAATGATGCTTTTAGTTTCTTTTACTAGTTTACTGCTGAGTCATTCCCCACTCTTACAGCTGATTTTAGTATTTTCAAAGTTCAGATTTCTTTGCAGAGAGTACCTACCCGCTGAAGAAGTGAGCGAGTATGGCTTCAGGGCTGAATTTCTTCCACCTGGTGAGGCTGCCTCAAAGTTGGAAACCAGAAGCTTCGGGGAGTCAGGGACAAAGGGCCCAGATGCAGCTCTCTCTTTAATTAGCTCTGTGACACGAGACAAGTCATTTTCTCTGTTCTCTTTCAGATTGTTCACAATTGTAATATGAAAATATACTGTCACTGCCCTCGAGGGCACAATAGTGAGGATGAATTGAGCAAAAGACGTGAGCTGTATCAGCCGACTGGAAGCCGTCTCTCTTCCTGGGCCTTACTCCCAGGTGGCTGTGCACAAATCCCTCCTAAGGTGCTAACTGATAATTAGGATGTTAACTAGCAGCCAAGCAGTCAGTGATATTTGAGCTTTTAAAAGGAAATTAAATGGGATTGTCCCAAAATTCACAATTGGACAGTATCCGCAAGATGTCCTGTGCTGATCCCAGGGAGCTCTGGGGGAGGATGTCAGATACAGCTTCCCATGGCCTCACTCAGTGCTCACCAAACTCAACTCCGTGAAGACCATTATATACTGCCTTCTATTAATTCACAACTATGGTTGAGTGAACTTGTCACCTTGTTCACAGCTGATGTTTGCTTTTCCCTTCCACCTCAAAATGCTCTCACGTTCCCAGGAACACTGGAAAAAGTGTTAAGGTAAGATTAACCATCAGTACCCAGAATGGGAACAGTCATTGTTTGAAAACTAATTATTGGATCAGGTCCATGTAACTAGTGTCTTTGTG
>NW_007726415.1:360023-363577 GCF_000696425.1 Galeopterus variegatus | reverse complement strand
GGAACAGTCATTGTTTGAAAACTAATTATTGGATCAGGTCCATGTAACTAGTGTCTTTGTGGGAAAAACCTAAATATGTCAAGATACCCAAAAACATCAGGGAAAAGATTGACAGATACAACTTATTAAATCTAAAGAATTTTTTTTCCTATGGCAAAAACACTATAAACAAAGTCAAAAACAACACAAACTGAAAGGAGTTTCAACACAGAAGAAACAAGTTAACATCTGTAATTTATCAGCAAACCCATAAATCAATAAGTAAAAATATTATACATATTTTTTCAGAGAAAATATGACCCCCAGTCTAAATCAAGACCCTCATTACATTATCTCATTGCCCCCTTTAACTTTTGTGTCCTTACACATCTATGTGTCCCTAACAGCGTTTAACAGATGCTCACTCTGTGCAGGCACTGTGCCACACACTACCTACAGTGTATGCCCAAAAGAGAAACATGGTAAGAGTTACCATGGGCTGTGCTACATCACTTCGGGAAGTATTTATATTTCCAGATTGTAGACTATTTTTTTAAATAATCTAAACTTAGCCCAAAGCATGAAGTCTTGCTTTGTACTTATTAAAATTTTAATGAAATATATAAGCCAGATAATTTTGCTTTATATATAAAAATACTTTAATTACGTTAAAAACTATATCCTACTTCTTATTAGGTGCAAAGTTTTTCTTTGGAGAGATTTTAGAAATGTAATATAAATATCAACCAAAATTATAGACATGTAAGAAAGCATGTGATGAAAGCACGATGTGACATTTTACATAAAATGAAAGATATTGCTGAAACTTGATTCTCTGTCCCAAGGGTAACTATTTCATTGTGACTAAAGGTTAATAATGTCACCATGGAGCATTTTTTAAACAGAAGCTTATCCAAAGTGCAGAAATTTTTTAGAAGGTTTTAAATGTTGTCTGTATATGTATGTCTTAAAAAAGAAAATATTTATTTCCACTAAAATTGATTTATTAGAGACAAACCATTCATTTAATATTGTGCTTGATAGAAGTGATATTTTTCCAGTTGTGCAGCCTTCTAACCAATGGATACATTCTCCATACAAGCAATAGTAAAATCCAAACTTCCTTTCTTCTTTGATTGCTCCTCTTAGCTCTTAGGCACTACTATGATTTCCTGAAAAAAAGCCAAATCTTGAATCATGCTAAGACCAAGTCACAAGTAATTCAGAAATTGTTTTATTTACATTGGTTACATTGTATTCACTTATGTGATATGATTCTATAGTTGCAACAAGTTAGTTGCATCAGGCCAACCAAGCAAAGCTTAAACTCTGCCCAGGCTGCCCTGGAACTGCGTCCAACAAGGTACCAATTAGGCACAACAGAACAGCAGGAACTCCTTGCGAGGACATAAATGGGATAAACCAGATGGGGAGCAGGAAGGTACAGACAGGTGTGAGGCTGGATCTGGGCTTTGGTGTGTGAATTCTTTATTTTAATAGCTTGATCTGGTGGAAACTTTCATCTTACTTTGGACTGGCAGTTTCTCAGTTGAAGGGGGCCAATGTGCAAGCCCTGCTATACTGCAGAAAGCCATGGAGATAGGCTTTCTTTTGTTACGTGGCCAAATATCTACTCTTTATAATAGACCTCCTTCATAGTAGACTTGCAACACCAGAAAGGCAGATTGAGGGAATTATTTGAACAATTCGCACAAAGGCAAAGGCTCTCTACCTTGCTGATGTGTTCCCTCTGCTCTCTGCTCAGCTCCCTACTCTGATCAAGCCCAACCTTCCAGAGAAAATATAAAGGCAGATGTTAGCATTATCATAAATACCAGACTAAATTTAGTTTGACAAATTTGGAGAACATAGTCAATGATTTAGGAAGTAGGCTTCATGTGAATCTTTTAGGACAGTATGGGAACAAGTCACACATTATTTGCTTGTTTATCACATCTACACAAAAACAGAGAACAACAAAACATTGAAAAACATATCATAACACTGAAAAACATAAATGTTCTTTTCAAAACAAACATTTATGGAGCAAACATTTTTGGTGTACCAGGTATCAACCAAAGCTTAAAGTTCATTTAATTTAGCAGGAGAGATAGAATGCTAGCAAAGCTTTATTTCCACAATGTGTGATGAGTGCCATCTTACAGGTAATAACAAGATACAAACAAACACACCAAGAAAGGAGTGGTCAGATGTAACACAGAGGCTGGGGAAGGCACCTCAAGGCAATCTCTGACCTGAGTCTTTAGATTAAGCAGGAGTCTGCTCTGCAGATGAGGCTGGAAGGACACTCTAGGCAGAGGAATGGCATGTGCAAAGGTGCAGATGAATGTAGCAATAATGATATACACAGAGAGTCCAAGAAGTTCAATGTGAGGATAGCGTGCAGTGTGATGAGAAGAGGTGGTAGAAGATTTTGTCAGCCAATCTAAGCCTTTGGACTTTTTTCTGTAAACAAGGATAGCTGTTGATGGATTTAAACAAGGATCCAATCTTCAGATTAAAATGAGTGCTGCAGAGGCAATGAAAGGGATAGATTGGAGAGGATGTAGACTGGGTACACAGAGGCCAGTTTAAGGAGGCAATTGTTAAAGCTCCTGCAGGAGATGTTGGGGGCCTGAGATGACTTTAGACTATAAAAAGGTGATTTCAAAAGGAAAAGTATTGAATCGTTAAGTCTCAAAATGAGTTGTACTAAAGCTGAGTGCTATAAGATGTTCAGAAACAACGTAAGGGAAAGAGAGCAATGGACTAGAGACGCTGGGGTGCTTCCTTCATAAGGAGGGGAAGGAGGAGGGGAGGCACGAGGGTGCATATGCAAAGGTATTTATTGCACTTCATCTCATTAGAAATGATGCCCTTTACTTGGAACTGCATTAAAACCTGTTACCGTGGCTTGAACTGGAAATAAATGTAATGATAAATTCAAATGTTGACGAAAGAGGCATAGAAATAATGGATAGACAAACTCATTGTATATAAGTTCATCTTCTATCACAGAACTCAGGTTCTGTGCCTGGGATACCAGGACTAAAACTCTCTGTTCCCAGGTCTCCTTAAGTCAGTCTCAGAGGCAAGGAGGATTGAAACCACCCATTCAGCTTCCATGTAACCTATCAGAAAATCAGAATAAGATTTTTTTAGGAACGTTCTCACAGTCTACCCTGCCCTTTTCTTCAGGAATCCATCAAAATCCTCCAGCCACGATCTCTTCAAGGGTCACTGTATTCTGATCCTCCCCCCTTGGCTCCAGCCCAAATGGAAAGAAGTCCTGTGCGATCTCTCTCCCTTGGAACCTGAAAGAAGCAATCAGGCTCCCACCTGCATGGTGGTCTCTCTCAGATCCATGGATTAAGGAGCTCATTCTGAAGGCTGAATGGAAAATAAATTGGAGAGAAACAAGAGGAGTAAGCAAGCAGCCGTTGCCTAGAATAGATGGGGGTACAGTGATGAAGGGAAAGAAACGAATAGATTTGAAAGCTACTTACAAGATTTTGGGAGCTGACTAAAAGTGGGCTATGAGAGAAGAGTCGAGGAAAACTCTTAGGCTTTTTATC
>NW_007726415.1:356980-358922 GCF_000696425.1 Galeopterus variegatus | reverse complement strand
CAAGCCAGGAGAGTAAAATGCGTAGAAATGTACAAGGGAGAGCATCATTAGCACTATAAAATGCTGCGGAGAAGTAAAGCAAGGTAATTACTAAAAATGTTAATTAGATTTAGGGACACAGAGGCCACCAGTGACCTTGGAAAGAGCAGTTTTAATGAAGTGATAAGAGCAGAAAACAAATGACAGTGCCTGTGGAGGAGGATGAAAGGAGAAACAGAGAGACTAAGAATAGACAAATTATTCACTAAGTTTGCCTATGAAAGAGAGGAGGGAGAAAGAGTAAGTAAAGAGGGACATAAAATGAAGATAGCGTGTGACTAGAAGACAAGATGTAACACCAAAAATAATCAGAGCGATTCTAAGGCAATCATGCAAACAAATGTGAACAAATGTGGAACAGACCGATGACAACAGGGCACACAGGGAATCAGAGCAAGGGAGCACCTGTCGTGAGCTTGGGTGGCTGCAAAACAAGTCCCGACCCACTGTGGAAGTCGGGACAGTGAAGTTAAGTTCTTGCTCTGACACTCCCTGAGTGTCCTCATTTGTAAAATGGGGATAATCCTTACATTTTTGAGATCATCTGTATGAAAGTGCACTTACCATCTAGTAAAACTTTACCACAGCTTAGTTTCTCTTCTTTTCTCCTTTTGTAGACTAAAACAAGGGACAAGAAGACTTTAGAACAAAAATATAGATATGTGAAACAGAGAAACCTCCCATATGAAAGAACGTTTGTATTTTCATACTTATAATGCACTACGTTCTATGATACTGTAATATCATATTATATGTTTTACACCACTTTAAAGTATGTTCTGCTGTTTCATTTCCATCTCACATCAACTCTGTGAAGCAAGTAGGGCTGGTATTCTTATCCTATGTTAAAGGGAATGAAACTGGGGCATGCTAGGGCTGAAGAACCCATCCTTGGGAACCCAATCTCAGTTGTTTGCAGTGGAAGCTATACTAGAACAATCCCTGGAGTTCGGTGTTTTCATTAGGAGCCCTGTAATATGCAGATAAAAGCTAATTGCAGTACTGTATCAGTAGCACAACTAGAACAACGATAAATAGGAAAATTTTTGCTACTGATTCTTCAGTTTTCAGAAAAAAATATATCTTTTAAGATTCTTTCAGCTGAATTTCATGGCATTATCCTCACTATGACCTATTCCCTGGTACTGAATCCTCCTTGCTGGTAAGGCCAGGTGCTAACCTTTAAGACCTGGGAGCACACAGGTTTAGTCCTGCCACCTCAGCCTCACCATCAGGACCTGGGCCCCAGCAAGTGGGCAAAGAAAACAATAAACCCATCCAAGAGTGACATAGCAACCAGACAGAGATAACTTAGGCAAGACATCCAGGAGAGTATGTTTTTCATTTCTGGCAAAAGGAACTGCAAAAGACAGATTTCAACCCAAACCAAAACCCTACTACTAGTAGTATTACTAAATGCAACAGTAACAGCAGTAGAGAGGAGAATTCAACTTCACCACATATCGCCCCCCCCCAAAAAAAAAACCCGAAGGATATTTGGGAACTATATTAGTCTCCTCAGGTTGTTATAACGAAATACCACAGACTGGGTAGCTTAAACAACAGACACTTATTTTCTCACAGTTCTGGAGTCTGGAAGTTCATGATCAAGGTGTGGACAAATTCAATTTCTGGTGAAAGCTCTCTTCCTGGCTTGTAGATGGCTGCCTTCTTTCTATGTCCTTACATGGCCTTTCTTCTTCTCGCTCTGAGACAGAGAGTGAGCTTCTTATAAGGACACCTATAGGATTAGGGCCCCACCCTATGACCTCATTTAACCTTAATTATTTCCCATAAAGCCCCATCTGCAAATATCATCACTCTGATTAGGACTTCAACGCATGAATTTGGGGGATGAGGGTGGGGAGGTCACAACTCAGATCATAACAGGAGCTAAAATTCA
>NW_007726415.1:326437-356944 GCF_000696425.1 Galeopterus variegatus | reverse complement strand
CCCCCCCCAAAAAAAAAACCCGAAGGATATTTGGGAACTATATTAGTCTCCTCAGGTTGTTATAACGAAATACCACAGACTGGGTAGCTTAAACAACAGACACTTATTTTCTCACAGTTCTGGAGTCTGGAAGTTCATGATCAAGGTGTGGACAAATTCAATTTCTGGTGAAAGCTCTCTTCCTGGCTTGTAGATGGCTGCCTTCTTTCTATGTCCTTACATGGCCTTTCTTCTTCTCGCTCTGAGACAGAGAGTGAGCTTCTTATAAGGACACCTATAGGATTAGGGCCCCACCCTATGACCATTTAACCTTAATTATTTCCCATAAAGCCCCATCTGCAAATATCATCACTCTGATTAGGACTTCAATGCATGAATTTGGGGGATGAGGGTGGGGAGGTCACAACTCAGATCATAACAGGAGCTAAAATTCGCTGAGACAGAGAGTGAGCTTCTTATAAGGACACCTATAGGATTAGGGCCCCACCCTATGACCTCATTTAACCTTAATTATTTCCCATAAAGCCCCATCTGCAAATATCATCACTCTGATTAGGACTTCAACGCATGAATTTGGGGGATGAGGGTGGGGAGGTCACAACTCAGATCATAACAGGAGCTAAAATTCATGATTTTCAAACTAAAGTTATACCCAAATGAGAAACCTGGAAGATCAAGTGGAAGAAATTGCTAAAAAGAAAAAGAAAAAGAAAAAATTACAAAGGTCTAGAAGTTATGAGAGAAAACATGAGACCAGAAAGACAGATCCAGGATATTTAACATAAGACATACAGAGTTCCTGGAAACAAAGTTACAGATTGAGGAGACCAATAGTTATGCACATAAAAGAAAAATAATATCCTTGAGTTGATGGAAAAGAATAGACTTGATATGCTCACTGATTTCCATGTAGGACACAAAGGTAGCAAGCAGGTCTAGGTAAAATTCCAGAACTCTAAGAGAAAAGAAAAAAATTCTTACAAGATTTTCAAAAGAAAGAATAAGTTAAAACAAAGAAAATATCAGAATGACTTGGATTCTCATCTACACACCTGGAAAATAATGGAATACTATCAACTGACCTAGGGAGAGAAGGACAGCCACCCAAGAATTCTAAAAACATCCAAGATACCATTTACAGCCAGGTTAACAATAATATATTCACCAAAAAGCAGGAGTTCAAAGAACTCCCATTGAGAAGAATACTGGAAACACAACTACAACCATATAGCAGATTAATAAGAAAGACCTCAAGAAAAGGAAAGATGATGTCTTAATTCATTTTATGCTGCTATACCAGAATACCATAAACTGGGTAATTCACAATAAACAGAAATTTATTTGTCTCATGATTCTGAAGGCTGGGAAATCCAAGATCAAGGGGCAGCACGTGGTGAGGGCCTCCTTGCTGCATCATAACACGACAGAAGGTATCACATGGTGAGAGAGAGCACACATGAGAGAGAAAGAAAAGGGGGCCTAACTCATCCTTTTTATCAGGAACCCACTCCCACAATAAACAACCCATTCCCACAACAGCAACGTTAATCCATTCATGAGGTCACAGCCTTCATGACCCAATCACCTCTTAAAGGTCCCACTGCTCAACAATGTTCCACTGGGGATTAAATTTCCAACACATGAACTTTAGGGAACACATTTGAATGGTAGCAGATGAATATGGAAGAAAACAGCAATGAATATTTAATCTTGCAACATGCATATATAAATTTAAATGAATGATAACTGGGGATGTTTAAAATATGTCCTAAATAAAGATTCTTGCAATAAAACAGTTATGCTACAGGGGAAAGCCTACAACAGTTCAAAAAGTAAAAAATGATCTCAACAAAACCGAGGAAGTGGGGTGGTGGTGAAGAAAGGGCTGAGGTGAAAGTTTTCTGTTTATATGGGGGAGTCAGGAGTGAGGGAAGTAAAAATATTCTCAAAATGCCTCTTCTCCGGTTGGGTAAAAGTCCTGGAGTAGTTGGAGAAAATTGTTTCTTAGAGTCATACAATGATATATAAACAGGTGTGTATGAGTGCTGGGGAAAAGATGATAACTACTAGTTGAATGGAAAATGACAAGGGAACTTCTAAGTTAAAGTGAGGGGGCAGAGGTGAGAAGGGAATTAATAGTAACATTATCAAATCATGAAATGTAAAGAAAAGGAAAAAAGAAATTCCAGAATAAAATTGTTACTACAATGAAAGAATAAAATATAATAATGATATAGTCTAAAAATCTGCAGAAAAATATCAAACATAAATTGAGATGCAAAAATTCTTATTAGATTATTAACAATTAAACCAGCATTGTACCAAAGGAAAATAATTCTCCCTGACTGAGTAGTATTTATTCTGGAAAAATAAGTAAATAAATTAATTTTTTTAAGAAGTAGTATTTATTCTGGGATTTTAAGAATTGTTCAAAATCAGGATATCTACTAACATAATTCTTTACATTAACAAATTAAAGGATAAAAACCAAATGATTATATCAGTAGGTGCTAAAAAGCCTTTGATAAAATTCAGCAGCTATTCTTAATAAAAACTGTAATTAAAATAGCAATAAAAGGAAACTACTTAAATGAAATACCAAGACAAACTGTAAAATATTATTTCAAAATTATCGAATGATAAAGCATTTTCATTACGTTCAGGAACAAAATAGAAATTTTCAACACCACCATTATTATGCAACAATGTTCTAAGATTCTATAAAATAGAATAAAACAGGAAAATTAAATAAACAGTACAAATTGAAAAAGAGGAGATTAAAAGTTTAGTTTACATGTGCTGATGACATTACTGTATACCTAAAGAATCCAAGAGATCCTAACAAAGCACTACTATTTAGTAAGAAATTTAGTAAGATGGTTGAATACATAATAAATGTACCAAAGGCAATTGCTTTTTTCCTGTATTAGAAAAAGCTAGTAGAAATATTCCATTCACAATGAAAACTATTAAGTAAAACATTTAAAAATAAATTTAACAAAATAACATAGGACCTACATGAAGAAAACTATAAAATGTTATTAAATGATGTAAAAGAAGTTAAATGGAAAATAATTTCATATCCTTGGACAGAAAGACAATATCATTAAAATGTCAAGTCTCTTAAAATTAATATATGCAGGAAATGAAATTCAAATTATACTTCTAATTTTAAAGGGATGGAGAATTTGGATCGCATTGTATTAAAGTCAGTATGGATGAATTTATGTCCATGAATAGTGAAGAAATTATTTATAAGACTAGTGAAGAGGAGGGCTTGCCTAACAGAATACTAAAATATATCACAAAGCCACTATAATCAAAACTGCATAGTATTGACACAGAAACTGACATAGATCAGTGAAGCAGAAGTGAAAACCCTGAAATATACCTCAATATGTAGGAGAATTTAATCTATTATAAAGATAGCATTTCAATTCAGTGAACAAAGGATAGTTTAAGCAATCAATAATGTTGAAATATTTGATTATCCATTTGGAAATAATAAACTAAGACCCTATCTCACACAATCCTAAAACAAAATTCTAAATGGATAAAAGGCTTAAATGTAAAAAATGATATAATAATTATTTTATGAAATGAAATTTAATTTATATTTACAAACCAGGGGTTGGGAAGACTTTTATACGAAACAGAAGGAAAGCCCAATGCTCCTAAAGTAAAGATAAGCATACTTTAACTAAACAAAAACTTTAAACTTTTGTATGGCAGACATGATAAACCAAGTCAATAAAAATTTTAAATCTTTGCATGGCAAAGATATAATAAACTGAGTCGATAAACCGATGAATAGATTTTTAAAATTTGTACACATATGACAGATTAATACCTTCAATAAACAAAGAGCTCATAGAAATTCATGAAAACATAATGGAAAAAAGATATGAATAGACAATTCACATGATAAACCAAGTCAATAAAAATTTTAAATCTTTGCATGGCAAAGATATAATAAACTGAGTTGATAAACCGATGAATAGATTTTTAAAATTTGTACACATATGACAGATTAATACCTTCAATAAACAAAGAGCTCATAGAAATTCATGAAAACATAGTGGAAAAAAGATATGAATAGACAATTCACAGAAAGGCAAATCCAAATCACTAGTATGCATGTAAGAGGAGGTTTAATCTCCAAAGTCAGGGAAATACAAATAAAGTAACAATGAAATATTACATAATTAACAACAATTTTAAAGGGTGATGATACCTACTGCTGTTGGAGATGCTATGAAAAAGATACCTTCAAAAAATCGGTGAAAATACGAACTGCTATAGTATTTTGGGAAAGCAATTGATATGCCTATTAATATGTAAAATACATATACCTTAGGAACAGTAACAATACTCGTAGGAAAAAAAAATTTCCAGTATTTATAAGACTATGCCACATCCACGCAAGCAACGGAGCCAGCCGAGTTGCCGGGGTCCTGCGATTGGAGTTGAGGGCCAACCACGCCCCTACGCACAACCAGATCTTAAAATGTACTTATTGGCCAAGTGTGTTTCTTTGGGGGGGTGTGATTTATCTGTTCATGTCTTTCACCAAACTTCTGCTTAGATTTTTTTAATTCATTTTTAAGAGTTCTTTTTGCAGTAAAAATAAAATAAAAGACTGTGGGCAATATAAAAAGAAAAAGAATATGATATTTATAAAACATTGTTTTAGTGGCAAAGATGGAAACAAAGACCTGTCCATTCAGGAATAGTTGAATAAACTGCAGTTCATCTATGACACAGAATAGGATGCAGTCTTTAAAAGAATGAATTGGATCTGTACCAACTGATTTGGAGGAATTTCCGTGAACTGTAGTTAAATGAAACAGACATGATGCAACAATACATAATAGGGTAACTTTTTCCTAAAGTGAAAGTGACCGCTCTGAAACCCTGGTTGCCATATACTCTGTGTGTGTGTGTGTGTGAGAGAGAGAGAGAGAGAGAGAGAGAGAGAGAGAGAGAGAGAGAGAGTCTATTTTATTTCAGTTCTTCTGGGCCTTTGCACATGTTCCCTGCTTGGAATACTCTTCCTTCCAATTCTCTACTTTAATCTGAGTCCCAATCCTTCTTCCCGTGCCCTCCTCTGGGCCATATTCTCAGGAAGGCATTTCCCAGTCTCCTAGCTGAGGTTAGGTCCTCTTCTTATTTCATTCCTTATAACATCTTTTCCCTCTGTCATAGCTCTCAAAGCATGTTCTAACAATTATTTTAATTGTTTATCTTTCCCACTAAAGTATACTTTGTGCAAACAGGAACTGTTTGCTTTGTTCACTCCCAGATTCTTGCCTAGTTCCTAACATTAACTAGGGGCTCAGGGCTCATTTAATATTGATTGAACAAATGAATCATTAGAATGATTCCCCTGTAAGGATCTCAAGGACTTGGGAAAGATCATTTACTTCATAGGTATTCTCCACCCTTTGAGATGTAGTCTAGGGTCTATCGCCTCAGTAGGAATTTATTTATTGAATGAATAGATGACAGGAGGTATCGTAGTTATGATACATGAAAGATGTAACCACTTCCTCCAGCAGATTTAGATTATATTGAGTGTTGAGGGAGGTCTTGATGAAGAGATGGGTTTCTGCAGCCCTAAGTAGCTTGTGACATCACATGCATCTGCAGTTGCTAAGATGAGGCATGAACACTTGACCCAAAATCTGTCCAATTTTATTCTCTCTCAAATTTGAAATTGGGAAACTAAGAGACTCTAGAACTAAAAGAACATACAAAATCAGGGCCAAATCAGTGCTACAGCTGGACAAAGCCAAAGACAAGCATACCTGGAGATAACAGAGGGGTCTGTGCACAGCAGAGAGAAAGATGAATGGAGCCAGCATGCAGGGATGACAGATACTTAGTACCATGAGAGATGAAGACAGCAGCCTCATTTATCTGTCCATCCATTCATCCAATCAAACACTTGCTGAACCTGCTTCAGATCCCAACATTACTACAGGTGCTGGGGATTCCACAGTAAATGTGACAATAAAAGTTCATGCCTTCATAGGGCTTGAAGTTCTCTAAGAAGGACTGGTAGGAACTGATTATGATGAAGTGTCACAAATGTTATGACAGGGAGAGTTCGGGATGCCACAGGAGCATAAAACAGGTGAATACAAACTGGTCTAGTCTTGGTGCAAAATTTTCACTTCCAGTCCCTGTGTGGCCCCAGTGTATCTCATTTCCTGTCCTTCAATTCCTATGTGATTCTTTATCCCTTCAGGAATGAGCTCTTTTTCACTTGAATCAGCATACCACATATCTGAGACAGTTTGTCTGCCCAGCATATTTTTGGGTTCTTTCAGTTTAGACACAGTCTCTTCTCTTCCTGGTGGGACTATTGATCACAAGACCATACCTCTCCTGCCTCTTAGTCTGGCTAATCAAAACACTTCATGTGCCAGCTACAGTGATTGGCTCAGAAGTTTGCACTCAGCCCACTATGGATGACTCAGAATCCTTTTGTGGGAACTGACAGTAACATTGAGAGAAAGTATCTCTGCCCTTGTGAGATCTCAAGCACGTACGTCTTTATAACATTGGAGCTGTTGGCCCATTCTTGCCACCATTTGAAGAGAGGTTGCCTAAGCATGAAAACACCACTGAAGAAGAGATCCTGAAAATGGTGAAGATTCCTGATGACATCTTTCTAAGCACCTCCTAAGCTTTCTAGTTCCATGAACCAATAAATTTCTGTTTTTTTTTTTCCTTAACTTAATGAGTTGCTTTCACTTGCAGCTAGAAGTGTTCTCATTAATACAGCTATTCTGTGTAAATTTCTGTCCCATACACAAATGAGCCCTGAGTAAGATGGTTTAGTGGGGATGGGGTGAAGAGGACAAAACCGACTTGCTCTGTCTTTCCCCTGTCTCTCCCAGGTTGTAATCACCTGTTTGTATAACACTTTACCCAACAGTTCTTCACACAGTTTCCTATGGCCATCCTGACATTTCTGTGATGTGGGTATTATTATTCCCATTTTGTAGTGGTGTCCTAAGGTTGAATAGCTACAGAGTAGCTGATTTGGTATTTGGAATGTCGTTCTGACACCAATGTCTCATTTCTTTCCATTCTGCCACATCTCATATCTCTGTTCCCTCTGAATCTCATCCCTGCATGCCAATGATACCATATTCAGCCTCCAGGTCCAGGCCTAGTACCTGGTGTGTCAACTGGAAAATGCCCACTTGAACATTATGAGTCTATTTAATTCTTTTTTGAGGAATTAAAATCATAACATAAATTTTATTACCCAGCTAGAGTCTAATTTCCATATGCAAATTTTTGATAAATTAATAGTATCATCAGATTTTTCAAGAACCTTAAATCGTGCCACCTTATTTTTTAAATGCAGTAGATAAATGCATATTGTTTGAAACTTGGCAAAAATGTCTGGAAATAGTTAAAGCAATAATAAGACATAGGTATCCATCAGATGATTGAAATATTGTCTTTATCCAGATTCCCTCTTTTTTAAATATACAGCAGTCCTGAGCTAAAAATAAAACAAAGAAAACTGCAACTATTTTTTAAGAAAAAATTCTCTGTACTGCTATGAGATTAGTCCTTAAAGCTGTAAGATTTGGGCAACAGAAATAATTGTTTGCTCTGTTATCCTAAAACATTCTAAAAGAATATTAAATTTGGATAGGAACATTTAAAATACTATTTTTTTGTAAATTTCACTGATGGTCAAATTGGTGTTGAAATAAATCACCACACTTTATTTTCTTGAAAATCTAATAAAACTAAACTCGCTGTTTCAAACTTCATGATATCTTTAGTTCCTTAAAAATTCCGTTAGGATATTATCTTGTTATTTTTGTGTCAATCTTTGAAGAATGACACCAACAATTCCACTCTAGCACTGCCACCACGAAGTCACCTGCTAAATTAAGCCAGAGGCCATCACCAGTCAGTACACTTTTAATTTGATAAGCTACTAATTAAAGCTTTATTTTAAAATATATGTATTGCCATTTGCATATATGAACATAGGCTGAGATCATTTATTAAATTTTCTTATTTGTGCTCATGAATTATTTCTTCACTAATATATTACTCTTTAATATAAGAAGCAAAAAAAAAATTTTTTTTTCTCAAGCCCATTCTAAAACCCTTTCTTGGTTATTACAAGATAAATGTATTTAAGAATTCAAATTTATTTCCATCTCTCCTACCCAAAAATTATGCATGAAACATTATATACACAGTAGACTCAATTCTGTGTGCAGACTAAGTAACTGTCTATGCAATATGATTTTGAAAATTCCCCCATCTCCCAAAATTGAAATCACTTAATACTATCTGAGAGCAGGGACCTTTGTACCTCTTTGCATTGTTGCTCTGAACTTAACCTGGCCATAGATGAACAAATCAGATTTCTTATTAGTGTGAAACGCTGAAGGAATGAAACAGAATCAACGAGTTTTATAGAAGGGAGGCAGGAAGAAAGGTCCAGAATGACTGCTTGGAGCTTTGGGCAGTCAAGAAGCATCAAAAAAGCACTGGGCCACCAGACTCTTGGGGAGTAAGAAAGCACTGAATAAAAGGCAGGAAATGTTAAAGGACCTAAAGAGAAACCGACAACAAATCTTACCAACTTCACATTTTAGAGAGCATTAGTTCTATTTAGTAGCATTTTCAAAATGTAATATCAGGATCATGACATTGAAAACCGATCCTGAAACTAAGGGGGAAAAATTTATTCCCTTAATTAAACTCATGGAGATAGTTGGCTGACTCTGGCGATGAAATTTATTCTTTTTTCCTATTCTCCTGTATGCACACTCTGCTACACCTTACTGAACAAGCTGAAAATTCAATAAATAAATGCATTCATTAATGATTTAGTATAACCCAAAGGGAAAGGAAAGCTGCTGGAGCCACTCCGCAGGTCTCTCATTTTGCCAAAAACGTTTACAGTGTGTCAGGACTGCTGGTGTGAACCCAGCTGTGGGCAGCCGGGGTTGCTGGGGAGGCTGCTGCTCCTGCAGCTGTTGCCATTAGAGCTGCCTCCCTGGTCTTAGAATATGCACACACAGTGAATGAGCAACAGGAAATTTGAGTATGTTCATGTTAAGGGTTTTTCCTTCTCCCCCTTCATTATGCACAAAGGGATGTTCTAGTAAAATTCAAGACATCAGCTTAGAATATGTTAATGCTCATAAATTAAATTGCTCACAGAAGGTGATCAATTTTTAATGTTTACACTCAAGATGTTCTTTTTAATTAACAGTTAGCTACATTTGTACTCTCTGTTCAGTGCAGAAAATTCTGAACTTGCAGAGAACTGCAATAAGTTGTAAGACATCAAACTGCAGTAATTTTCAAGTTGCACCTCCAATAAAGAAAAATAACTGAGCTTTGGAAGGTTGACATCATAAAGAGACCTAAGTTACTCTTAGGATGTAGTGGGAAGTTACTCTGTGTGTGTAGATATTTTTGGAAAGTTATTCATATTCATGATATGGAGGTGGAAATTACCCATTCATAATGCCTATGATGCACTCTGAGACATTTATGTGCAAATTAAAAGTGATTTCCAAATTCAGCAAAAGCTCATTAATTTTTTATCTCTGCATATGCTCCAACTAGCTGTTAGGATGGCAAAATATTAAATTATAAATGTATAATTTTTACTAGTGGTGCACTACCTGCCTAGGAAGATCTCAAGACACGTCTTTGGGATTAAGTATCCTAAACTGTGAATTTCTGGATCTGTAAATAATTTCCATCGATGTGTAATTCCAATAATTCACATACTTTCCATAGACACCTTGCCTTCAGATGTCTATGGAAAATTTTGGTATATGACTCATTAAAACTATTTTTTAAACCCATGGCAAGTCGACGTTGCTCTAGACAAGACAATGAGAGTATGTATCTTTGTAATGCTTAAAACCAGAGTAGTGAGAGAGCTTCCTGGCTCACTGTTTCCAGGATATCCATAACAATTTGTCACATGTTGAAACAGAAAAAAATGATTCACCTTTAGCTAACCCAAATTTAGTTTTCTTGTATTTTACCCAATTTCCCAAATATTTTCTGAGTATTACAATGTGAACAAATCCTAACAGCAGGACAGGATATAGCTATATGGAGTTTTATTTTCTGATGTGGATGATTCAAGAGTGTTAAGGAAGTAAAGCAAAAAAAAAGAATTTTAAAAAAAAAAACAGATTGTTTACAAGCTCTGTGACCTTCAGTTGCTCTAGCTCCTCAGAATAAAATTGGGACTAATACCTATATGGTGGTTTTTATGAGTATTAAATAACATATGTGAAGTGCTTATAAGTGCCTCACAAATATTAGATACTAGATCAATATTAGTTTCTTACCTGTTTATATTAGTATGTTTACTTGCATTGTGCTTCTTAGTACTTTCTCTCTAAAAATGGGAATAAGAGTTTGTCAGAAAACATGTATGTATCTCACTGCAGAGAATGTTGTTTCTGGTATAGTCTGGGGGCCTGCTCCAAGATAGGAAAAAATCAGTGAAGCAGACTGAGGATTTCAAAGCTTTCTGCAAAGGAAAAAATATTATGTGTCATTTAGAGAAAAACTAGTCTCCATAGAAAACAGATATTCATGGGCCGGCCCAGTGGCGCACTCGGTTGAGTGCGGCACTTGGGTGCGCAGCGGCGCTCCTGCCGAGGGTTCGGATCCCATATAGAGACCGGTCAGCTCACTGGCTGAGCGCAGTGCGGGCGCGACACCGAGGGTTGCGATCCTGTTACCGGTCATGAAAAAAGACAAAAAGGAAAAAGAAAACAGATATTCATGGATCATGAGTGTCTTTCATGGTGTCACTGCCGGTTCTATAGAAAATAAGATTAGAAGAGAATAAAATAGTATAAAAGAATAATTTTTAAAAATATAATGGATTTTTCTCATCCTTATATTTGCTCTGAACTGCATTTTTTATTTTGGTTTTTTTCTTAAGGATCTGGAAGAGTATCTCTAGCATGTAGATTTGTAAGTTTTCTTAGTTTGATGATAGAGGAAATTTAAGGTTTAGATGAATTTAGTGACAAAGGAGAAGAATTGGCACTAGTAAGGGTGGGTGGGGCCAACAGAGATTTTGCAGACTGGTGAAAAGTGTGATTTGGCAAAATGGATGGAAATTTTTATCTCTGCATATGCTCCAACTAGCTGTTAGGATGGCAAAATATTAAATTATAAATGTATAATTTTTACTAGTGGTGCACTACCTGCCTAGGAAGATCTCAAGACACGTCTTTGGGATTAAGTATCCTAAACTGTGAATTTCTGGATCTGTAAATAATTTCCATCGATGTGTAATTCCAATAATTCACATACTTTCCATAGACACCTTGCCTTCAGATGTCTATGGAAAATTTTGGTATATGACTCATTAAAACTATTTTTTAAACCCATGGCAAGTCGACGTTGCTCTAGACAAGACAATGAGAGTATGTATCTTTGTAATGCTTAAAACCAGAGTAGTGAGAGAGCTTCCTGGCTCACTGTTTCCAGGATATCCATAACAATTTGTCACATGTTGAAACAGAAAAAAATGATTCACCTTTAGCTAACCCAAATTTAGTTTTCTTGTATTTTACCCAATTTCCCAAATATTTTCTGAGTATTACAATGTGAACAAATCCTAACAGCAGGACAGGATATAGCTATATGGAGTTTTATTTTCTGATGTGGATGATTCAAGAGTGTTAAGGAAGTAAAGCAAAAAAAAAGAAAAAGAAAAAAATCAAGTGGCTTTTTTGTTAGCTATACAATTAGTTTTCTTTTTAATCCAGAGGTTTGTGAAGGAAATGATTATACTTTGTAAATAAACTTGGACTCATACCAGCAAGAATTCTACTGACTTTAAGAGGGCTCCCCCAGCCTGAAATAACAGCTGACATTTCTTGAAACTTTTTATTTTTCATTTTGTTAAGCTATTTCAGATTTACTTTCTATATGATATTTGAGTCACTCTAAGTCAAACTGGGTAGTTACACCATCTAACCACTAGAAGAGCAAATACTGAAGGGTAAAATAATAGCTCTGATCAATGCTTCACAATCCTGCCGCACATTAAATTCAGCTGACCAGCTTTCAAAAGCATACAATATCCAGATCCCACGCAGGTCGTGTCCCAGCATTAGCAATTTTAAAAACTCTACCCAGTTGGTTTTAATGTGCAGACAGGATAAAAGACCGTTACTTCAGATATAAAATTGGGACTAATACCTATATGGTGGTTTTTATGAGTATTAAATAACATATGTGAAGTGCTTATAAGTGCCTCACAAATATTAGATACTAGATCAATATTAGTTTCTTACCTGTTTATATTAGTATGTTTACTTGCATTGTGCTTCTTAGTACTTTCTCTCTAAAAATGGGAATAAGAGTTTGTCAGAAAACATGTATGTATCTCACTGCAGAGAATGTTGTTTCTGGTATAGTCTGGGGGCCTGCTCCAAGATAGGAAAAAATCAGTGAAGCAGACTGAGGATTTCAAAGCTTTCTGCAAAGGAAAAAATATTATGTGTCATTTAGAGAAAAACTAGTCTCCATAGAAAACAGATATTCATGGGCCGGCCCAGTGGCGCACTCGGTTGAGTGCGGCACTTGGGTGCGCAGCGGCGCTCCTGCCGAGGGTTCGGATCCCATATAGAGACCGGTCAGCTCACTGGCTGAGCGCAGTGCGGGCGCGGGAGCGCCGCCGCGCTTCCCAAGCGGCGCACTACCCAGTGCGCCACCGGGCCGGCCCCCAGATAAGCCCATTTTTAAAGGGTATCTCTGTCCATCAAAGTTCCCTCAATGTGGAGAATAATCAATAAATGTTAGGCCCATAGTCATCGAACCCATCAGGGGTGGGCAAACTTTTTCAGCAGTAGGTCAGATAGTAAATATCTTAGCCATTATAGATCATAAGTAAGGTTTCTGTTGCGATTACTCAACTCTTCTGGTCTCTGCTCCAACTACTCCATCTTGTCATTGTAGCGCAAAAGCAGCCATAGACAATATGAACCAAATGGGCCTGGCTGTGTTCCAATAAAACTTTATTCACAAAAACAGGCGGCAGGTTGGATGTGGCCCACTGGCCATAGTTTCTAACCCTTGCAGTACATCACCTCTCAATTCAGCCTCTTAGAATATTTTGCAATTTTGTCATTATAGCTTTATTTTATAGTTTTAAAACATTATTTATTTCAAAAATATTGCCATGGGTTAAACAACTATGTAGCTATTATGCATGATTATTAAAGAAATTGCATAAATAAGAATGACCACAATAACTACCTCTGCACTTTTGATGAGATTACCATCTCTAAAGATGTTGGTTATTAGTGAATTTCACTAAACTTTACCTAGACTAGCTAATACAACTTCATAAATTATGCTCACTGGGTATGAAGTGATTAAATAGAAATTCCCCAGTGCTACTACTACTAGAGGCCAGGAGCTGTTTAATTGTGTTTCATAGAAAGTACCATGGTCAATAGTGGGAAATACCGGTTAAATATAGGGCTACTTCCCTCTACAGGAAAGACATTGCCAATCAATTATAACTGACCCTGGATGTGACCTCACAATCTTTCTTAATATTGCTCCTGGCAGTCACCACAAATCAAAGTTAGCAGACGAAATGAAATCTATGTGGTATTCTTAGCACAATAGGAGGTGTGTTTCCAGTTCAGACAACAAGCAGGAATTTGTGTGACCTCACAATCTTTCTTAATATTGCTCCTGGCAGTCACCACAAATCAAAGTTAGCAGATGAAATGAAATCTATGTGGTATTCTTAGCACAATAGGAGGTGTGTTTCCAGTTCAGACAACAAGCAGGAATTTATTCTTCTCTCCAAGGGTGTAAATGCCCTTCCCACCACCACACTGAAGAGTGTGCTGATCTTACAGAGGAAATGTAGAATGACATGTTCATGGTAGAGATGCAAAGAACTGCAGAAAGCCACATTTTACCCAAAGCAGGTAGTCAGCATTTTGCATAGCATATCTGGAAGAAAGCAAAGATTCCCATAGAAATCAATTGATCAAAAATCTGTAGCTAAAGACTGTGATTTAAGCTTATGCAAAAAGAAATAGTAGAAACTCTTCTACAATTTATATAAAATAAGCCCTGAAGCAGAGATTTTAGGGCAGCTGATACAGTGCTAGAGAAATGTGGGGCACACGAAAAGGTGATCCAGATTGAATCAGAATTATCTCCTTAGTCGCACTCTCCATGACTGGTAGTTGGTACCAGCTGTCACCTGGGCAGCCACAGTTCTTCTCCGTATGGCTTCTCATCCTCCTGTGCACTAGATCAGCTTCCTAACATGGTGGTGGTCTTAGGGAACATTCCTAGAGAGCAAATGTCAAAGATGCAAGGCCGTTGAGGCCTACGTTCCAGAACTTGCAAATCATTTCTAATACGTTCCATAGGTCAAAACAGATTCAAGGAGAAAGAAAAGAGACTCTGCCTCTTGGTGGGAAGAACTACAGAATATTGGAGCCATGTTTTTCAATCTGCCACTCATGGCGGAGTTGTAATCTTATTTAACACCTTTTTCTGTTTCTTCATAAAATCCGGAGGTAAGCCCTTCTAATTATGTACAGACAGCAGGACCAGATGGGGCTTCTTTGACACCATCTTAAGATTCTCACACTCTGAGTGGCCAAAATGGGTAAGCAGTTGGTCTAATAAAATTTTGTCAGAATAAAGCTTATTTCTGTCTAAGAGTGCTACATCTTACATATTCACCCTCCTTTCATATTTGATTCTATAGAATCCTAATATTAAAATATTAAATATCATCTAAATCCATGGTAAGCAGGATTGCTAATTTAGAAAAATATATAACATTTTTTTCTTTACAATAATAGATGGAGGCCCATGGGAGGAAATTATATACTTCTACAACTATGCCCCCTTTTTTATTGAATGGTGCAATGCAGTAGTTTTAGTCATTAAAGGTTTATTATCTGGTTACAATTAAGGAGAAGCAAAGACAGGCAGGCAACACAACCAGTTCCCTGACCTTCTAGATGCGAAACAGACAAGGAAGGTAAGGGTCTCATTCAAGGTCATGGGGCTACCTAATGGCAAAAAATGATGCCACAAGACAAAACTTCCTGCTCCCAAAACAGGGTTTTCCCAAGTAACGACAGTTACTTTGATGTGGGAAGGGTCATATTAGTCTTTATTATATCGGCCTTACTCCTCTGGTGAGACCAGGGGTCAGCAGATTTCTATTAAGGGCCAGATAATAATTATTTTAGACTATGCAGGCCATACAGTCTCTCGTTGCAACTACACAACTCTTCTGTTCTGGCTCAAAATCAGACATAATCAACACATTAAAAAATGGGCATGTCTGTGGCCCAATAAAGCTTTATTTATAAAAACAGGAAGCAGGTCAGGTTTGGCCCATGGGTCATAGTTTTCCAACCCCTATGCTTGATTAAAGTTTAAACTATTAAAACCACCCATTCTTCACCCCGTCCTGCATCCACACCCTTGCCATGTCTTCATTATAGATACAGTTTATAACCCCTTTATTTGGGGCTTGACCATTTGTTATGGGTTGAATTGTGTACCCTTAAAATTCATATGTTTAAGTTCTAACCAACAGTACCTCAGAATATGACCTTAATTGGATATAGAGTCTTTACAGAGATAATCAATTAAAATGCAGTCATTAAGGTGGGCACTAATCCAATATGACTGGTTTCCTTATGAAATGGAGAAATTTAGGGACAGACAAACACAGAGAGAGAGAGAGAACTCCATGCGAACATGGCAGGCATCTACGAGCCAAGGAGAGAGACCTGGAACAGATCCTTCTCTCACAGCTTTCAGAAGAAACCAACCCTATCAACACCTTGATCTTAGACTTCTAATCTCCAGAACCGTAAAAAAATAAAGTTCTGTTGTCATCTGTGAAACTTTTTTATGACAACCCCAGGATACAAATATACCGTGTGTCTTGCTTTACCCAGTGACACATGGCTAGAAGTGGCAATATGCCAGTTTCCAGCCTTGGCCTTAAGAAACCCTGAACTTTTCCATATGCCCTCTAACACATCTTCTGTTGCTATGACAAAATGTACCCTAACACCCTCCTGCTGGTCTAGTGAGCGTGAGACACACATGAAGCAGAGCCACACCATCCGAGCCCAATCTCCAGATGACCTATGGAAACACAAGCAATAATAAATTATCTTTAAGCGACTGGGTTATTAAATAGCCAAGGGTAATTAGGCTTCATAGCAATAGGTACATAGCAATAGGTAATTGATTTCAAATGTTAAGTTTAACATTAGATAAGTTCCCAAAACAGAGCTTTTACACCAATACAGTATGTGACTTTTTTTTCCCTGCATGTGCTTTGCCTTTTCCAATGAAAATTTAAGTCAACTACTAAAAACATTGTGTGCCTTCCTGCCCCTCATTCCTTTTTTCCCAGTGTAAATAGTAATGAGCAAGCACATGAATAGATCAAGTCTGCTTGCCTATCTTCTTTTAGCCAACAAAATTGCTATGTAATCCCATTTTTTACTTGCAGCTGCAAAAAATTTGCACTCTTTTCAGCAGTCTACCTTTATCAGCCAGGCTAGTTCTTTTTGTTTGTTTGTTTGTTTGTTTGTTTTTCTGACTGGTAAGGGGATCATAACCCTTGGGTTAGTGTGGCCCGCACCCACGCTCAGCCAGTGAGCGCACCGGCCATCCCTATATAGGATCCGAACCCGTGGCCTCGGCACTACCAGCGCCGCGATCTCCCAAGTGAGCCACAAGGCCAGCCCTAGCCAGGCTAGTTCTTAAAAGATTTATCTGTAGAGAGATATGTTGCTGCTGCTGTTGTCGTTGTTGTTGTTAACTAAACAATGCAATCCATTTAAAACACACAGATTGTAAAATACTCTTTGAAGAGATACACAGTAGATTCCTAATCTCTTTGTTATTCTAAGTCTTCAAAAAGTTACCTAACCTTTCTGGTCTTAGTTTTCAATTAGCAGAATGAGATTAGACTAATTGGTGTGACTTATGGTGGAGGCCTTGGGCCATCAGGTTAGTCACATATGTATACTATGCATATATGTCTAATCCCCAATAAAAACCCTGGACACCAAGATTTGGTGAACTTCCCTGGTTGGCAGTGCTCTGTACATGCTGTCACACATGACTGCTGAAAAAATTAAGTGCTCTTCATACAACTCCATAGGGTCAGAACAACTGGAAATTTGTGCCTGATCTCTTCTGGACTCTACCCTATGAGTCTTTTGCCTTTGCTTATTTTAATCTGTATGCTTTTGCTATAATTAACCATAACTATGAGCTTTTCTGAGCTCTGTGAGGCCTTCTAACAAATCATTGAACCTGAGGCTGGTCTTGAGGACCCCCCAAATATATACCCATTTATGCAAACATACATGAATGAAAAATATGACTGTGATTAATAACTTTTCCATTGATTGTATGTGTAATCATTGTACCCTACTCTGCATGTTAGTTTAGGGATGATGTGTATGTGAAAGGCTGCCAGGCACATGTGTAAGTAGACAAGCCACTAAAACTGGTGAGAGCCTGAGTTAGGCCCCTCTATTTTGATAAAAAGATGTCAACATTACCATTGATTCGTTCAGTCTTTAGAGGAAATGGATCTCTCCTTAACCAGACACAGACAACTTATCCTCCAGCTTCCTGCAAAACGAGGGTTTACAATTCCAGCTGAACCATTTGCTATCTATGAAACCCTGAGCAAATTGCATAAACTGTATGAACCTTAGTTTCCTGCTTATAAACAAGAGAACAACAACTACCATACAGAATGTGAAGTTTAACAAAGATAATGTATGTGTGACTGAGTAAAAATTAATAACAGAGGATGGATCTTATCTACTGTGATATTATGATATATATATATATACATACATATATATACACACACACGTGTGTGCGTGTGTGTGTGTGTGTGTGTGTGTGTGTATTTGTGTTTTTGTACACGGTTCCCAGCTTCCCAAGGCAGGACTCTAATCCTCCCCTACCTTTCTGTCTTGGTGCTAGCCATAAAGAAATTCTCTGACCTACTTTGTCAGATTGTAGGTGATAAGACCCTCATTTCAAGAGGGCCTTGCTCCATGTTTGGAAGAAAGGAATGCTGAACAGAAAGGCCAGGAAGAATCTGAACAAACAAATCTTGCTGGATTTCCCTACTCAGTCTATTATTATTAGATCATACCCTTTTTGTCCAATCATATTTCTATAAGGTTGTCCATGCTGCAATCACACCTAGGTAATGAAGTTTTCATAAAAACCCAGGAGCACAGGGTTCAGGGAGCTTTCAGATAGCTGAACACATGGAGGTTCCTAGAGGGTGGCACACCCAGGAAGCGCATGGAAGTGCCATGATCCTTCTTCCATACCTTGACCTACGCATCTCTTCATCTGCATCATTTGTAATATCCTTTATAATAAACTAGGAAATGCAAGTAGGTGTTTCCCTGAGTTCAGAGAGCTGCTCTAGCAAATTAATTGAACACAAAAAGGGACTCAAGGTAACCCCAATTTACAGCCAGCCAGTCAGCAGATGAAGCAGAGCCACACCATCCGAGCCCAATCTCCAGATGACCTATGGAAACACAAGCAAAAAAAAAAAACCCAAAAATTGTCTGGAAACCCCCCACCCCCCCCCCCCCGCACACACACACACACAAAAGCCAAATAGCTGAAGCAATTCCTGAGCAAAAAGAACAAAGCAAGAGGCATCACACTACATGACTTCAAAATATACTACAAAACCATAATAACTAAAACAGCATGGTACCAATAGAATAGAATAGAGAACCCAGAAATAAATTCACATATTTACCACCAACTAACTTTTGATAAAGACCCCAAGAGCATATACTGGGGAAAGGACCATCTCTTCAGTAAATAGTGCTGGAAAAACTGGATATCTATATGCAGAAGAATGAAACTAGAACCCTGTCTCTCACCATATACAAAAACCACTCAAAATGGATTAAAGACTTAATTATAAGACCCAAAACTATGAAACTATTAGAAGAAAACATAGCAGAAATGTTGGGCTGCAACTGCTCCACTTGCTATAGCTATTGCTAGGGTGAAAGGAGGCCACACCAAATGGCGGCTGTTTAAGTTCCCCACCTGCATGGTCCACACAAGATGCCGCCTAAAGGAAGCAAAGGGGGAGTGTCACTTTTAGTTTCACAAAAATTTTTATTGGTAGTTGTGCTTTTCCGCGCTCATGATCAGTAGGCTAAGCATAGGAAAGTAAGGTGCATGCACATGTGACCTTTCCAGTGATTGGCTCTCAGTGTGGAAATCCCCGCTTGCTTAGATATAAACACAAGTGCTTAAAAGACAATAAACAGAACGGCTTGACAGAAACCCCGCCACGTCTGAGTGTTCCTTTGCAGGCTGAATAGGCAGGCGGTGCACTCACCCACCTTCGGGGATTCTTCTTCAGCTTATGCTGCAGAGGGCAACTTATCTGGTCCTGCCTGGGGGGGATAGGGAGTCTGCTGGGGATCGCTTGGTGGCCACAGCCAGGGAAATCTGGAGCCCAGGCCTAGCTGACTGAGAGAGCACCCTGACATGGAAATACTTCACGACACTGGTATTGGCAAAGATTTTATGGATAGGACCTCCAAAGTGCAGGCAACGAAAGCAAAAATAGACAAATGAGATTATGTCAAACCAAAAACCTTCTGCACAGCAAAGGGAGTAATCAACAGCATGAAGAGACAATCTGGAGAGTGGAAGAAAATACTTGCAAACTGTTCATCTGACAAAGAATTAACATCCAGAATACACAAGGAATTCAAACAACTCAACAAAAACAAAATAATAATCCAACTAAAAAAATGGGCAAATGGTTTGAATAGACAATTCTCAAAACAAGACATAGAAATGGCCAACAAGTCTATGAAAAAATGTTCAACATCACTAAGTATCAGGTGAATGCAAATCAAAACCACAATGAGATATCATCTCACTCCAGTTAGAATGGCTATTATCAAAAAGACAAAAAAATAACAAAGGCTGAGAAGGATGCAGAGAAAGGGGAACTCTCATACATTATTGATAGGACTGTAAATTAATATAGCCATTATGAAAAACTGTATGGAGATTCTCAAAAAACTAAAAACAGAATGGCCATATGTTCTAGCAATCCCAGTACTGGGCATACATATATATGTATATAAAGGAAAGAAAGTCAGTATGTCAAAGAGATATCTGCACCCCCATGTTTGTTGTAGTACTATTCACAATAGCCAAGATATGGAGTCAACCTAAGTGTTCATCAGCAGATGAATGAATAAAGAAAATGTGGTATATATACATAAAGGAATACTACTCAGCCATGAAAAAAAAAGAATGAAATTCTGTTATTCATAGCAACATGAGTAAGCCTGGAGGACATTATTTTAAGTGAAATAAGCCCAGTACAGAAAGACAAATGGCGCATGTTCTCACTCATATGAGGAAGTTAAGAAAGTCGATCTCATAGAAGTAGAAAGTAGAATAGTGGTTATTAGAGGCTGGGAAAGGTAAAAGGAAGGGGGTATAGGGAGGGTTGATTAACAGATACAAACTTACAGCTAGATTGGAAGAATAAGTTCTAGTATTCCGTAGCACTGCAGGGTGACTATAGTTAATGATAATTTATTGCATATTTTCAAATAGCTAAAGAGAGGATTTTGAATGTTCCCACCACGGAGAAGTGATAAATGTTTGAGGTAATGTATATGCTAGTTACCCTGATTTGATCATTTCACACTGTAATAGCCAAGATATGGAGTCAACCTAAGTGTTCATCAGCAGATGAATGAATAAAGAAAATGTGGTATATATACATAAAGGAATACTACTCAGCCATGAAAAAAAAAGAATGAAATTCTGTTATTCATAGCAACATGAGTAAGCCTGGAGGACATTATTTTAAGTGAAATAAGCCCAGTACAGAAAGACAAATGGCGCATGTTCTCACTCATATGAGGAAGTTAAGAAAGTCGATCTCATAGAAGTAGAAAGTAGAATAGTGGTTATTAGAGGCTGGGAAAGGTAAAAGGAAGGGGGTATAGGGAGGGTTGATTAACAGATACAAACTTACAGCTAGATTGGAAGAATAAGTTCTAGTATTCCGTAGCACTGCAGGGTGACTATAGTTAATGATAATTTATTGCATATTTTCAAATAGCTAAAGAGAGGATTTTGAATGTTCCCACCACGGAGAAGTGATAAATGTTTGAGGTGATGTATATGCTAGTTACCCTGATTTGATCATTTCACACTGGACATACATATCAAAATATCATATTGTATTCCATACTGTAATCCATAAATATGTACAATTATTTTGTCAATTAAAAATAATAAAAAAGTAAATTTTTAGAAAATGAAATTTCACTCAGAACCTAATGCCGGAAAAATTTGTTTCCCTAAAGATCTAATATGTTTTTCCCTTTGTACAATGATAAGCCTGTGATCTTGGCTACCATGAAGATCAAAGTCAAATTTCTTTTTTTTGTCTTTTTCGTGACCGGTAAGGGGATCGCAACCCCTGGCTTGGTGTCGCCCACACCACACTCAGCCAGTGAGCACACTGGCCATTCCTATATAGGATCTGAACCCGCGGCGGGAGCGCCGCTGCACTCCCAGCGCCACACTCTCCTGAGTGGGCCACGGGGTCAGCCCCAGAGTCAAATTTCTAGTCCAACTTTTATAATGATTTAAACTCTAAGTTCTATCTATCTGCTTTTGAACTGCCTTCTTCCCCCTTTCATGCTGCTCATATCAGACCACTTGGAGTGGAGGAGGACAATATTACCAGAAGAAGATGGTTTTGAAGTTGCTGGGAGAGCCGTTGCCGGTCCCCGGTCCGGTACGGGGGCAACACTGAGGGTTGCGATCCGTTGCCGGACACGGAAAAAGACCAAAAAAAAAAAAAAAAAAGAATAGAGCAGTTTGATGGAGCTTCAATACTCAAGTCTAAATGAAGACGTTCTTTATGAAACATGAAACAGCTTAATAGATCTAAGTGACAAAAACAAGTATAGTGTTTTGGCTTTAGAATTTAGAATTCTTCTATGTAAAGAATTCAACTTATGATCAGGTGGCTTTAAGTGTACAGTTTTGATTTTAAAATACCAGGAGGTTGAACCTTGGAGCCTCACCAGAAAAGACTAATGTGCTTAAGGATTATGGCTTAGAAAGATTTAACCAGCTGGAGGTGAAATAATTTGCAACCGAACAATCTACATGGTTATGTGAAGTACCTGTGGAGAGTACCCATAATTTATCTCTGTGGTCATAATATCAACCCTAGACCTTGATTTAAAAAGAAAATACTTGAACCATTATTGACTCCAGAGAGAAGTACAGCAAAGCCTTCTTTTTGAGGGACATTTTATTGGTTCCAATAGCAAAACTGGCACGTCCATTTCTGTTCTTAACTAAACATAAACTAAAATAGACATTTTAACTTAAGTTTACTTAGGTAAACTAAAGACGTAGAATCACACCCAAGAAGAACCTAAGAAACCATTTAGCCCTAGTCCTGCATTTTATAGGTTTAAAACTAAAAATCAAAAAAGCCAGAATCACATGGCTCAGCTGATGGCCAAGAGCTGAGGTCTCTGGATCCCTGCACAAGCTCCCTGTTCTGTCAGAAAAGCACAGGGTTGCTCTGCCCAAAACACTACTAGTGCAAGCTATAAAAATGATTTTGAAGCTATTTCTGGTACAAAAACAAAGACCCACAGTTTCATGACTCCTCATGCCATCCTGATGTCAGAGAAGAGGGTCTGGGGAGGCCCGATAATCAGCCTCAAGCCACCCTGGCCTCTTACTAGGTTCTTGACTCTGCCACAGGAAAGAATTCAAGGGTTGAGTCACAGCAGAAAATGAGAACAGGTTTAATATAACAAGTAAGAGATACGAATTTCACAGAGTGTGGCCTACCTCCAGAGACTGAGCAGGGCCCACACCAAGTTTAACAGAAAAATAAGAAATACGCATTTTCAAAGTTTAGTACAGAGTGCAGGCTGGTTCGAGAGAGTGAACAGACACTTGATGGAAGTAAATTTGATACAAAAAGAAAGCATATACACCTCCACCCAGCAAAGTGCACATTGCCCCAGGAAAGTGAGCAACAACTTTTATAGCTCACCTTTTATAGTTTTGTTATCTAATACATATTCATAATAGCCAATGAATATTCAATTAAGGGGGTGACTCTCTGTTATGCAACATAGTCTTGCACATGCTCAGTTGGTCTCTTTGGAACATGTTCATTGGTCAAATCCTATCACATGTACTGAAAATATTCAAGAATACTCTGTGCTCTCTAGCACCTCTAGTGGAAGGTCACTCAAAGGATAAATTCCACTTTACTGAGCATGCTCAGCTACCAAGATTATATAACCCTTCTCTACTTAGCATGCCCAGCCACTGGATTTGCATAAGACTGCTCCTTGTGGTCTCAATTTCCACATGTTGGTGCTGCAAATAGGTCCAACAAGCAACAGAAACTCTCCTCTAAGGGAGGGCCTGGGATCTTGGGAAGTATCTTAAAACCCAAAGTGCTGTCCTGTAACCCGAGCCTATGAAAACCAGGCACTACCTATCTCAATCCCACAGTTCACATCTGCTTTTTTTTTCCTATAAATTATACAACTTGAACCTTCTTAGTTTTCATATTCCAGTATAATTTGCATATTCCATAAAATTCCCAAGCGTTTTTATTGAGCATATGTTTTAACAGTACAGACAAATTTCATTTTATGACTTGTTACCACATGCCTTTCTTTATGAATCTCCTCTGTGTTTTTTATGACTCAAGATTTTCTTTAAAATCTCCTTGAACCAATATTTCCATATTTTCACTAAGGCTCAGTTAGCTCTTTTAAATTCAAAAATATAATCTACAGCTATAAATCTTTTCCTCAGCAGAGTAAGCGTACTTTACGGTTCTTTGGCAACATACTTTTTCCCTCCAACTTCTTTGATCCCAGGAGATGTACATTGAGTCTTATTCATCCTTATTTTCACTCCATATGTATCTCTTCTACCTAAATCAGACCACTCTCAGTGCAAGTTCAAGGAGCAATACAGAATATAATCAAAGGTGTGTGAAAGTATAGCAGATACATTTTTAGGATCATTATTAATCCTTTTTTAATTTACTTTATAAAGTTTGTACATACTTTTATTTTATTTAATAACAATAGAGTATTTTTCTATTTTTTCTTTTATAATATGTCCTGTTATCTCTTCTTATTTTTACCTTTTTTAATTTACTTTATAAAGTTTGTACATACTTTTATTTTATTTAATAACAATAGAGTTTTTTTCTATTTTTTCTTTTATAATATGTCCTGTTATCTCTTCTTATTTTTTAAAAATTGTTCTTTTGCTGTACCCTGTGTAACTGACACAGAAATAAGTTCACAAAAGACCCTAAATATTTTTTGCAATAAAGAGTTAATCAAAGCAAGTAGCTAATTTTGTCAAACTCTAAAATTATGGAACACTTTTTGCAAGGATTAAATTTATGAAATCTTAGTGAGCTAAAATTTGGAAACTTTCAGCAGATGCAATCAGAGCAGTGAGTAGAAATTCCTCAGAATGGCCCTTATCCCATCCATTCATTAGGTCCTATCTATGAAATGTAATATAGTATATGAAGCTATTAGATTCCATTTTGTTTTTCTCCTCTCCCCAAATATGTCACCTTTTAGAATTCACCAAAAGCTGAAATTTGGATTATTGCATTATTACTAAAAAGTTTCTAAATCTTCTACCACCTAAAAAAATCCCTTCACAAACGTGTCTCCTTAGAAAAGATCAAATTCATCATTAGGGCAAATGTCAAAGGTATGAATTTAAAACTATATCAAGAGTTCTTCGCAGAGCATCTTAGGGATTTCCTCAAGGAAACACGTTCTAAAGTCCAGCTGTCATGGCCACAGTCCAAACAATCCCAGAGTTATTTTAGTACTCGTATATTTTCATCCCTATTCTTTGTCCTCTTTTTCTATAGTATCAAATTCAAGATTAGCATCACTTTGACATGACTATGATATGTATAGATGTGTATATATATGATAACATACGTACACATATGAATTAAAAATCTGTGTGTAACTATATTTTCATGTTTCTATATGCTTGTAAGTATCATTGATCTACATACATATATCCTTTAAAATAATGAATATTATTTTATTTAATTATTTTGCCAATTTCTCTGTATCTTAATACTGTTAATTTTTATAATAGTAGTTAGTGAAACTTTTAATGATCATTTACTGCTTATTTTTACTTGCATCAAAACCAGATATTCTTCATCTTTTTTTTTTTCTGGCTGCACACCATTCACAACAACAACACATTTTCTTCAAAATTTCCTCTCACTGAACACAGTGGTTCTCACACTAAGAAAGAATGCTTTAGGGCCGGCCCGGTGGCGCACTGGAGAGTGTGCTGCTTGGGAGCGTGATGGCGCTCCCGCCGAGGGTTCGGATCCCATGTAGAGACCGGTTCCCGCTCACTGGCTGAGCGTGGTGCGGGCGCAACACCGAGGGTTGCGATCCCGTTACCGGTCAGTAAAAAAAGACAAAAAGGAAAAAAAAGAAAAGAAAAAAGAAAGAATGCTTTATGGATGTTTTGAAATATCTTCTGTCTGACTCTTCCCTCTCCTCCCATTTTCGGTTTCTGGTGTCTTCCCACACAAAAAAGGGGAAACACCATTACCATTCAGGCAATCAAGATTCTAAAATCTCTGGGCCGGCCCGGTGGCGCACTGGATAGTGCGCCGCTTGGGAAGCGCGGCGGCACTCCCGCCCGAGGGTTCGGATCCCACATACAGACCGGTTCCCGCTCACTGGCTGAGCAAGGCGCGGGAGCAACACCGAGGGTTGCGATCCCGTTGCCGGTCCCCGGTCCGGTACAGGGGCAACATTGAGGGTTGCAATCCGTTGCCGGACACGGAAAAAGACAAAAAAAAAAAAAAAGATTCTAAAATCTCTGTCCCCTCTTGACCATTTCTCATGTGTGCTCTGGGTATTTATAACCTCACATATAAAAGTTGCAGATTTTTTTTTTTTAAGTAATAAGCTTTTATCAGTTATGATAAAACATTATCAGTTATGAACCACATTTTCAGTTGCTATTACTCTTCTTTTACTATTTATTGTATTTTAGTTAATATTACCAAATGCATTTTTATTGTCTTTGATGAGACTTTTAATAATCCAAGTACTCTTGATGAGAAGTGTTTCCATTTAAAAAAAAAAATGTTAAATTATTTCTCAAATGAGACTTCCTACATCACTGAACTTTTAAATTTCCTCACCTACCCCTAATGTTTGTAGGATACAGTTATTCAACTACTTTCTTTTTGTTTTTAAGTTTATTTACTAATTTTTTTTTTTTACATTAATGATGTTGTAGAGCAGTAGGGGAGGAGGAGGAGAGGGGAAAGGGGAAGGAAATAGGGTGGGAGAAGGAGGAAGGAGGACGGGTGGAGTTGAAGCCTGTGGCAACCCCCTCATTCCTGTATGGAAGACCAGGTGGCTTCCAGGAATGGCCTGGTCATTGTTTGGCTGGGTGCAGATGCCATTGCACCTCCACCACCCCAGCTCAGGAGCCCAGGGGACTTCCTGCGGTGGCTTGGTGGTCGTTGCTGGGCCGATTGCAGGTGTCTGGGGGATGTGACTGAAGCCCTCAGCCCCCCATCACCCTGGTTTATGAGAGCCTTGGGTGCTTCCTGCAGCAGCTTGGTCTATTCAGCTATTTTCTAGGTCTGTCTTGTTTTCTCATGTTGTAATTAGTTAACAGTTTTATCCATGGTGAGACACGTTGTTCTGGTGAGCTTTTTTTTCAGTTGCTTAATTACTGTTCCTTGCAGCTTCCAGAAATATCTTTAGTTCATCTGTAGTATTAACAAGTTTCAAACTTGGCTTTTCCCCAGGTTGTTGACTCTGTTTTCCCCTTTGAGGTTGCAATACTTGTTCACTGGCCATAAAGTGTCAAATGGTATATTCATTGGTTTAGGAGCTTAATTCATTGGATTCTATTATTTTCCTTTTTTTAAGGTGACATTATATTTTCACTGTATGTAGAAATAAGGGATAATCTGAGACTGTGATGCTACTTCCTTCACTGTCCCATCTTTCCAGAATGTCGCAGACTTGTACCACCAAGCATAGTCATTTCTTTTTACAGTCATGCATGATTCTTTTCTTGTTAACCTCCCACGATGATCACTGCATAGTGTATTAAAATAGATGAACATATTATTTTAAAAATATTTTTCAGCCCTCTAGCAGGCTTTGACTACTACTTAAAGTCTGGACACTAAATGATAATGACCCATAATATAAAATAACTCATGATCACCGATCTCTCCAAGTAGGATTTCTAAGTAAATCAGGGGCAAACTTTTTCAACCTAGCTCGAGTGCAGGACAGCTGCCATCTCTTGCCTTGATGCTGGAAGCTTCAGTTTCTGAAGGTGAACACATTGCTGAACAAGTTAGAGTTCACCCTTTAACCTTATCACGGAGCCCTTCAGCCCCCAGCCACCTCGCCATGTAAGCAGGAAGGCTCAATGTCTATGGTTTTGTTATTGGCTTTCCTCTCCATTAAGACTATAGAGAACAGTTGGAGTAACTATAAAATATAGAGCCTATTCCCAGGGTTAAAATGGACACCCCACCCCCCACCCCCCATTCTGATTTGTTTTGTAACGTTTCATGTCTTTCCCAAAAAAAGACCTCCTGCTTCATTTTCCTTCAAGCAGGGAAAGTGGCCTCGGGCCATTGTTCCACTCACACTCTCCTCCCCAAAACCATTTGGAGTCTTCTCTTCACATTTGCATAACTTAAAGGTGTCTAAGTCCACAATAAAGAAAACGTTTGCCCGGAAGGGTCATTGGAGTTTCCACTTCTCACCTAATAAAAACATCTTGCAAAGAGTCTGCTGGCAGCAGGAGCAGCTCCAAGAAAAGAAAAAACTCCAAAAACCGAGCCCAGGAAGAATAGGATGGACATTGCCAGGGAAGGGGAGGGCATACCCCCAGTTACATTTCCCAACCCATGCCATGTCCTATACCTTAATAGAAACAAATTCATACACACAAAAAAACACTTCTGGCAGTTTTTAAACAATGAAATGTGACAGATTGGGGAATTACTGCCAGGGAAGGGGAGGGCATACCCCCAGTTACATTTCCCAACCCATGCCATGTCCTATACCCTAATAGAAACAAATTCATACACACAAAAAAACACTTCTGGCAGTTTTTAAACAATGAAATGTGACAGATTGGGGAATTATACTCTGGTCATCTCTGCCTACACGCCCCAGCTTTTTTCCAAATTCATGGGGTCTGTGAGACCTGACACAACTCTCATGTTCTGTGAGACGTGGCTCTCTGCTTTCACTGCACTCGAGCAGTTTCACCCCATTCAACAAGTATTTGTCAAGTGCTTACTGTGTACCTGGCTCTTTCTGGAACACACCAGAGAACAAGAGAAGATGAAAATGTCTCCCCTCATCAAGCCAATAAAAGGAACACCTGCTCTGAACAAAATGAGGGAGTTAAATATATAATCTACGAGAAAGCTATAATTGCTATGATGAAAAATGAAGGAGGAAAGGCAGATAAGGATGTAGGGGTAGGGACAGTCCTGAGTCAGCCATGCAAGCCCCAGAGGAAGTAAGAGCATAGCAGGCCTGGAGACGGGGGTGTCAGAAGAACAGCAAGGAGGCTGAAGGCAAGGACCCAGAAACTTCGGGACTTAGATCTCCCATGACTAATATTTCCTCAAGTCAAGAAAAATATGACATAAGATTAAAGTATAAGGTTTCTCATTTTCTTAAGCTTTCTTGGCCCTTATTGCATCTAAGATCTCTGAGCTGCCTTAAGAACTCCTTGGCACACATAAGGAGTTAGAAGCTTCCTTCAATGTTTCCTGAAGCTTAGGCCAGTTTATTCTAAGAGCTACCATTTCATATCTGTTTCTTCTAAATGAATAGTCCCTAATAAAACACTCTGTTGATCTACTTTGGTTTTTCTTACCCCCGCTGTGTTCTTAATTGCTCAGGAATGACATCTCATTGACAGATGCCTGGGCTGCTGACACCATGCCAGTCTCACCGAAATGAAATCATTCGGCATACAAGGGGAACTGGGCCTTCTGGACTCTTCATTCCTGGCTGAGAAATCAGTGCCCTACTTTGAGAGCCTGAACCCTAGGGAATGGTGCTAACTTGTAGGAATTCCTGTTGCTTTAACTGTTCACTTCTGAAGCTGCTTTAGTGCCCCAAAGGGGGCCCAAGATCCTGTCCCCATACTGTCAAACCTCAAAATTCTGTAAGATCAAATGCAGTGAAAGTGCCCTGGAGATGGAGAGTCACAGTAGAACAGGGAGGGGCTGTGCACTCAGATGCCTACAGAGGCCACAGTGATCACACGAGTGGAGCAAAGTTGGTTGAGTAGGTTCCACAGCAAACTTGGGGGTTGCGTGTCTTTGGGGAAAGACAATTCTTAGATCTAGCTGGCCACTGCAATGTAGAAATAGAAGTCCAGTGCTTCCAAACCTAATTTGAACAAAAAAGACAGAAAATCGAATATTTGTATGAAATTTCCTGGTATTTTAAGGCTGGCAACTAGTAATTCCAAAAAACAAACAAACAAAACCACTATTGAAGTAGGCCAGAAAAGATTTATCTGCAGTCTGAGTTCTGGCTGGGGATTCCCATATTGTGACTTCTGGAAGAACAATCTCTTATCCGGTCAGTTTGACAAAGCCTATTTCATAGAGTTCCTGTAATACTGAAATTCACAAATGAGAGGTGGAGAGAGGATGGCAAGTAATTTGTAAGTTGCACGCCAACTCTGATTTATTAGTAGTGGCTGCCCCGAGCATTGTTTTTAGGATTCTGAGGCTATTTCTGGGTCAGCAGAAAAAGTACTGTGCTGAATTATCAATGACGAATGATGGTACCCAAAACTTGCATTTGCCATTTCTCAGCCAGACTGTCCCCGTGACAGTGGTTAATGTTGGTGGTAGAATAAATCTTTTCAGTTGTGCCCACTTCCTTAGCTCTTCAGTTCAGGTGTGTTTCTCTCATCTTCCCCAGAGCCTGGCAAATCGAGTGCTGTCTTTCACTTAACATCAGGCCCTGCCAACCATCAGTTGCCTTTGGTTGTAATTCATGATTCACACATCAAGCTAAAATTATCAGCACTAAAGATAAGTATCTGATCTACTACTCAGACACTTAAGATATAATTCATTCAGACTTCTTGTGATGTAAAAATCTGTCAGCATAGTTTCAGTACTATACACCAATCAGACTTCAGGTTATTAAGAATTTTAATCTGGGTTAATATTCTAGCTGATGTTAATTTACCAAAATAAGCTTCACTTCCGAATAAGAATACTCTTTAATATAAAGTCCAGATATTTTA
>NW_007726415.1:323726-325270 GCF_000696425.1 Galeopterus variegatus | reverse complement strand
GCCTGAAACTTAACAATCTTTTTCTGAATGTATTTTGACAATTCATTATAGCAATATAATTTAATATAGAATATCGAAATTTCAGTGTCTTTGCAACTATAAAGAAACATGTATGTGTCAGTAGAAAAGTATATATTGTCTATAGCACACTTTTCCACTTATTTGATTCTGATTCTATAGCAGATTTCTTCCAATTTTGTCAGTTGTAGGTAGCTGACAACACTGCAAAATAATTCTCATCTGTAGACGTGCAACTGAACTCTGTCTGATGGAGGGACCAACTCTCCCCCCATAGAAAAAATTTTTGTCTCCATTTGCACATTCATTTCAATCGTCCTGATCTAGAAACTTTCTGGGTTTTTGTTTGTTTGGGGATTCTTTTTTGAATTGCTTATAATGTCTGTCTGGTTACCTCACTTCTCATTGATCAATGGGTTAAGTAGGATCTTTAATACACATTTGTTTAATATTTGTATGAGAGTCATGATTCTACCTCTTTTTGAAAATTATCTTTTAATAGTACTTGCCTATTAGGTCAACATAAAAGCAATTGATAAGTAGTATTAACATTTACCCTCATTCACAAAAAATATTGACCTTTTGAAAAAGTAAAAACGCTGGTTAATATTTTGTGATTGTTTTATTCTACCAAAATTTTTTATTAATAAATGTGTTTCTAAAGAGTATATTCCACAACTGAGAAGTGTCCCCGCCCCCCCCCCCTCCATTTTATCCTTAAAATCTTATCTTATTTCATGTTTTGGAAAATGTAGTGAAGAATATAAACAATTCATGAAAAAAAAATCACTCAACAAATAATTACTGAGAATGTGCTCTGTTCCAGGTTTGTTTGTATATCAGATCAAGTACCCCAGTATGTGTTTCACTTTTGAAAGGCCCTTTTAAAGATCATCCTAGAACAAATTCACCTCTCTGGCATCTACTGGATAAGAGCCAGTCAAAGCATGTGTTTCAAGTCTGCAAAGAGTTTCTCCAGTGTAACATCAATTGTCAGCAGGGTGAATGGGCCACCTCCCCAGGCTGTCATGTCTAATGCTTTCTTCAGTAAACCTGTCTTCCAATCCAGCTTACCCCTTGGGCCCTTCAACTTATCCCTGCCACCAGGGCAGCCTCTCATTTGGCTCAGTCCTTCCTTCCATTGGGAACCAGAAGAGCAATTCGAGGTCCATGGTGTGGTGAAGGAAACGGGCCAAAGGGAGAGAGAAGTAAAATGGAAGGTGAAGACCTTCCATTGATCAGCCACAGAGCTATTGAAGTTCCTCATGGTAAATGAAGACTAAAAGTGGTGAGAAAGGGCCGGCCCAGTGGCGCACTGCTACAGTGCACCGCTTGGGAGCGCGGTGGCGCTCCCGCCAAGGGTTTGGATCCCACATACAGACTGGCCACTCACTGGCTGAGCGAGGTGCGGGCACAACACCGAGGGTTGTGATCCATTGCCGGTCACGAAAAAAGACAAAAAGGAAAAAAAAAAGTGGTGAGAAAGACCTGGAACCAGAAACCACGACATTCTTAGGAATGTGGGG
>NW_007726415.1:321721-322731 GCF_000696425.1 Galeopterus variegatus | reverse complement strand
AAAAAAAAAGTGGTGAGAAAGACCTGGAACCAGAAACCACGACATTCTTAGGAATGTGGGGCAAGTAACTTGACAACGGTTGAAAATGAAAGAGGGGCTTTTGCATGAGAGCAGAGTAGACTAGAATCAGCAACAGGAGTAAGATAAACAAGATGACAACTTTACTGTCCTAAACTAGAGGGATTAGAGTCTTGAGAAGGAAACAGACCAGTACACGAGCAATCAAAATTTTATCTGATCTGTAGGTAATTAGGGCACTCTGAGAAAGCCCAGAGAAGGTAAGTGGATCCCTGTCTGGGCCAGTTCAGAGAAGGGAATAACTGACGTGGGCAAGATGAACTTTGCAGTCACTGGAAAAGCATCTCTGTAAGTGGACTGGAAGGAATTGGCAGACCTGGCAACAGAGCAATGAAATCTCTCTCTATGCTTATTAACCAACATAATGAGTATTAGTGTATCTTCATGGGTACCCTAATCCCAGTAAAGGAATACCCTGATGGGGGGCACATGCACTCCAGCTACTAGAATTGAATATCTCACACTGTAAATTACCTGGGACTCTTGTGAGTGGATTGTCATGATTCATCTTTCCTGAGGCTTTTTGGCTCTGAGAAATTGACAGGGCTGAGGGCCAGACTGGGGGCCTTGCTGAATTCAACAAAGGTAACATCGCCTATGAGGCTTCTTGACAGACAGTTTCTAGCATTTTCCTGGAAGCACTCTAACCTTCTCTACAGCCCCTTTGCAACTTTTAACAGTGGGAATGGTGAGTACAAAGTGGATGTCACTAATCAGCTCTGTGGAAACATAAACCCACTTTATTTTTTACTTCAAATACTTTTCTTGGATAAGCCCTGTTACTGCTCAGTAGCAGAAAAACTAAATTTGGTCCAATCAGAAAAATAGTCCAAGCCAGTAGATTTTCCATTTGCTTCTAATTTAAAATCGAGCATCTCTCAGGTAAATATTCAACCAAATGCGGGCACTGTGACCTGTCACTGTTCAGTTCA
>NW_007726415.1:318065-321089 GCF_000696425.1 Galeopterus variegatus | reverse complement strand
GCATCTCTCAGGTAAATATTCAACCAAATGCGGGCACTGTGACCTGTCACTGTTCAGTTCAATGCTCTCTTTCTGCCTACAGTCTTCCCCCTTTGCCCGTCAAACTTTCAGGAGGTCTCCAGCCCATCACCTGCATGGTGTAAGACTTAACAGTAAGATGTAATATTATGTGCTGCCTTGACATCTGGTAAAATCTGGAGGACCTCAAATTGCCTAATCCCAGCTTCACTGCTCTATCCTGCTACTGTGGATAAGGTCCCCTAACCAAACAATCCTCCTTAGCAAGGGGACCAGGCACAGTTCCTGCTTATACCTGAGTAGTGGGTTTCAGTTCTGCTCACCTGCAGAACTATTCAAGCAAGCCAATCACATCCTTTCACAGGAACTGGGAGTCACCTTACCCTTTGAATACTACAAAGCCTGCCTTCCACAGCCCTGGCTTATTCTGTTCCAAAATGCTACCCCATGTGGCCCTGTGTGGCATGCTATGTCCTCCTCCCTCAGGCTGTGAGTATCTGTGGCTAACAAACTGCGGTCACCTCATCTGTCCAGTGTTGGGTGACATGTGTTCAGCCATCCCAATAAGTCTTGAGAATGAATCCCTCCCTCCATCAATGGGTAAATAGGAGGTGATTAAAACACCCAGCAACAGCAGTAGGGGAAGAATGGATTTCAGTTACTTGACTGGCAGCAGGTTGGGTATGAGGAGGTTTCTTCAGCTAGATATGGCTGCTAGCTAAAGTCCTTACCTAGCCTGGTCATGGGCTTTGGTATTTTATTACCACTAACTCTTTGGAGTGGTCCATTAGATGGTCAATAACAGCCTAGAAAGGTCTTGGGCAGCCTCCTGGCTTGGGTAATCCTGTAAGGTGAACCCTATGTGATGAATCCTATAAGGTGCATCCTGCAGGCTTAGTGTACTAGGTTTTGTCCCCACTAGGAAGCCTTGTTGTGAGGTGGCTGACAAGCCAGCCAGGACCTCAGCTATCTAGTTCCCTAGTTTACTCCAAACCTGCAGGAAACCTAGGAAGTTCCTGAAGCTGAACTTGGCTCCAGAGGAACCTGAAGATGAACTTCGTCTTCTCCTGACTCACATTTCCTTCTCACCAGGGTCCTTCATGCTTCAAAGGCAACAGAGGACTCTGCAGATTCTGCTGCTCAGCATCCTAGAAGTGGTGGATCAGTTTCTTATCATGCCGCAAAACTAAAATTGGTGGCTTAGAATATGTCTCCCAAGTGTGAACATGTGGTCAGGGTAAGTCTTCTCACTCAGCCTCCTTGCCTCCTTTTCCTGCCCTCTGCTGACTCTCCTTGCCTTGACAGCCAACCTTCAGGAACAGTGGTTCTAAGCTCACCTTCTCTACGTCTTCACATCACATTCACTCTTTGTTGCAATCTGACTCCAGTCTTTGAAACTCTTTTCCATAAAGGCATCATTTATCTTCAAACTGTCAAATTCAATATTCTGGTCTTATTGGACCAGAGTGTGGCATTTGACACTGCTGTCCACTCCCTCCTTGAAACTCTAACTTTAGTATTGGTGACACCATCCTTGCCTAATTATCACCTCCTTTTCGGATCATTTTCCCATCTCCTGCATGCAGGCTCTTCCAAGTGTCCCTTGGTGATGCTGCTGCCACTCCTCAGAACCTGATTCTTTGCCCTGTGCTTTTCTGTCTACACAGGTTCACATTTAAGTCTCTGCTTTCCTTCCACTATCACTTATGTACGACCTAATGCCTCCAACTCCTTCTCTCCAGCTCAGGCATCGCTGCTGGGCTCTGGACCCACAGATCACACTCTTTATTTGACATTTATACTTTAAAGGTGACTAGGCACTACATATTCAACTTAAATTACATCCCCTTCTCTGCTCTTTATTCCCATAGTTAAAGGCACAATCATTCATCCAATGAACTAGTATTCCAATCTTTCTAGACTCTGCTTCTTCTATCTCCATTTCCTAAGAGTCTGATTTTACTTTCTAAATGTATATTTGGGACTCTTTTCTTCTCTCCTATTGCTCTGCCATGCTCTTAGTTTAGGGCCTCATTGCTTTTTGCTTGGATTATAGTTCTCTCAGCCTCTAGACTGTATAAGCCCTTTCTCCTACCTAACCTCTACCAGAGTGATTTTTCTAAAACTGTAAACCTTCTCATGTCAGGTCAGCTTCCTGCTTAAAACCCTTCAGGGTCCCATCACGCTCAGGATAAAAGTTGAATTCCTCAGCCTAGTGCGCAAGGCCTGTCATTATACTCTAGCATCACACTCTGCTTAGCTGTGGGAGTGTAGACATGTTACTTAAACTTTCTATGCCTCAGTTTCTTCCATCTGTAAAATAGAGATACAAATAGCTCAGATGTGATAAGATTATTGTGAGCACTGAATGAGATCATTCATATAAAGTACTTTACACAGTGCCCAGCACAGTAAGCAATCTCCTTTTGATAGCAGCAATCATTACTGTCATCCTTTTAAACTCGCTTCCCTTCTCTTCCCTTCCCTTTGCCCACCACACTGATGTACTTGACATTTCTAAATATAGCCTGTGATCTCATTTTTCTGGGCTTCTTCACAGTGTTGCGTCTTCTGCTTGTAATACTTTCCCCTTTCTTCATCTAGCTAACATGTGCTACTTTTAAAGACTCTTCTCACATCATTTCTTCTGAGAAGCCTTCCTTTCCTTTCCAGTAGGGTGTAGCTTCCACTGGACTTTCATAGCTCTTTGTGGATACATTTTTCCCAGCACTCAGTACCCTGCATTAGGCTTGGTTATATGTCTTGTCTCCTATACAAGACTGTTGGTTTCTTAGGGGTAGGATACAACTTTGTATACTAAGTTCCAAGAACAAGGTGTGACACTAGGGGTTCAATAAATGATTATTTGGTGAATTAAGAAAACTAATAATTTTCCTTCATCAGGTGGTCAGAGGTTCTAGGTCACCTTTGCTTCAGAAAAGCACTTTACTTCAAAATTACTCTTATTTCTTTGTCTATTAAAAATCCCAATCTCGGGGCCGGCCC
>NW_007726415.1:315797-317293 GCF_000696425.1 Galeopterus variegatus | reverse complement strand
ACTGAGGGTTGCGATCCGTTGCTGGACACGAAAAAAGACAAAAAGGGAAAAAAAAAAAAAATCCCAATTACTGAGGGTTGCGATCCGTTGCCAGACACGAAAAAAGACAAAAAGGGAAAAAAAAAAAAAAATCCCAATCTCCAAATTGGGAAATTTAGCACTATTGGTTTAATTTCAGTGATAAAACTAAGCTAGTCAACTGAAAATTAATTACAGTTCAATATACCTCTAAAGGATATTTGTATTTTCAAATAAAGTACTTGTTAGGCCAATAGGATACATTTTTAGTGATGGGATTTAACAAAGTATAGCAGGAGGTGGGTGTGTAGTACAGTAGGGTGGGGAAAAGAAGTTTTACAGGGGACTTTCCTAGCATTCTTCAAACAGCATTAAGTGGGTGTTCCGTCTCCACAGGTAAAGTAAAGCTGAGGACCTACTGCATGAGAAGATTTGACTGGGAAAGCATCCAGAAACTTTTCATTATTCATCTAGTTGTTGAGATATTTGAATAATATCAATAATAAAAAAGGCAGCGCGACCATAAAGAGGAATGAAAGCCTGATGCATGTGACAGCATGCTAAGTGAAAGGAGCCAGATGTACAAAGCCATATATTATATAACTCCATTTATATGAAATGTCCAGAATAGGCAAATCCATAGAGTTAGAAAGTGGATCAGGGGCCAGGGGGTTGGCAATGATTTCTAATGAGTGTGGGTTTCTTTGGGGCTGATGAAAATGTTCTGGAATTTGATAGTGGTGATGGGAGCACAACCTTGTAAATATACTGAAAACCACTGAACTGTACATTTTAGAAGGCGCATGTTTATGGTATGTTGAGTCATATTGCAATACAAATACATAAGAAATAAAGTGATACACCTAAAAAATACAAACAGCAGAAAAAACAGCATGAGTTATTTATCATTGCTTTTAGAGGGTCCACTAATAAAAGCACATTTTCTAAATATGGAAGATTATGTGGCCAGCTATTTTAATAGCTTACTAAAGCGGTTTCATATCTCTTTTCCTCCAGTTCCCAGAAGTCCTCTGCTATATCCTACCACTTATTCGTAAACTACAATTGTCTGCTAGTTCGTGTTTTGTTTCTGTTTTAAACTTTCAACTCTCTTTAAATAATTTTTTTAGTTTTATAGTACTCTCAATTTAGCTCATTCAATAAAAGTAAAAACAGACATTATTTTTGGTTAAATTCAAATGTTCCTTTTAGCCATTAATTCCACTTTTAAGATGGACATTTATAACTATTTACAGTGATGCCACAGACATGCTGTAATTAATAACATTTTATGTTCCTTTTTACTTATCATAGTAACATAACTTCCTATTATTGTTCACTATAAATGTCAGTTGTACGAGGTGTAAATTGAAACATTCTTTAGATAACAAAAAAAATATATAGTGATGCTGTTCCTATAATCTCTTTCTCAAAGATAATGCAAAATTGAGAGGTCATTGAACAACTGTTTACTGAAG
>NW_007726415.1:314772-315351 GCF_000696425.1 Galeopterus variegatus | reverse complement strand
ATAATCTCTTTCTCAAAGATAATGCAAAATTGAGAGGTCATTGAACAACTGTTTACTGAAGATCCACTATGTAAAGCTACGGCTGTCAACATTTTTGTGTTATAGAGCGTACTTTGAAAACCAATTATTTTGAGGAACAAACTTGAAGACATTAAATGTACCATACAAATTAGCAATAACTATACTGCAATCCCAGAATATAATGGCTCATAGAGTCTGTAAAGATATCCAGTCACCACACCATTCAGTTGGTTGCACTTTTGCACTGAGGCCTTGTTGAAGAGAAATAGTTACTTCCTTGACATTTATTTTATATACTCAAAGGTAAGGGTTATTTTGTGTTATAGTAAACACACGTAATGCAGAAGTCCCCAAATTTTATAAAAATCTGATGTCATATTTTTGAAAATATCTAAATAAAATAGCTCTTCTTATTTACCACTCTGGGATGCCAGTGCCATCCCTTCTTCTCCATCAATATGTTTTTGTACTTCCAGGAGGTACACTTTTCTTAGTTGTCCGTATCCCAGCTGCTTATTCACTGTTGTTTGACCTTGAACCATTATTTACGGCTTCTAT
>NW_007726415.1:303491-314599 GCF_000696425.1 Galeopterus variegatus | reverse complement strand
GTATCCCAGCTGCTTATTCACTGTTGTTTGACCTTGAACCATTATTTACGGCTTCTATGTTAGTTGTTACCCACTCACAAAACAAAAACCAGTCTAGGTTTCTATATTAGTCAGCTTGGGCTGCCAAAATAAAACACCACTGACGGGGTGTCTTCAGCAACACAGATTTATTTTCTCACAGTTCTGGAGGCTGGGGAGTCCAAGACCAAGGTGCCAACCAGTTCAGTTCCTGGTAAGGGTTCTCTTCCTGTTTGCAGATGGCTGCCTTCCCTCTGTGTCCTCACATGGCAAAGGAAGAGCTCTTCTGTCTCTTCTTCTTCTATAAAGGCAACAGACCTATTGGATTAAGGCCCCACCCTTATGGCATTGTTTAACCCTTATCATTTCCTCATACAGTCACATTGGGAGTAGGGCTTCACATATGAAGTTGAGGGGGGAGGGGACACAATTCAGTTCACAGCATTTCTGCCTGACCCCTCAAAATTCATGTCCTCCTTGCATGCAAAATACATTCATTTTACCCCACCAGCCCCAAAGGTCTTAACTCATTCAACCATCAACTCTAAAGTCTAAAGTTCAAAGTTTTATCTAAATATCATCTAAGTCAGATATGGGTGAGACTCAAGGTATGATTAGTACTGAAGCAAAATTCCTCTTCAGATGTAAATCCGTAAAACCAGACAAGTTATGGGCTTTCAAAATACAATGGTGTGACAGGCATAGGATAGGCATTCCCATTCCAAAACGGGGAAATCAGACAAAAGAAAGGGGTGACAGGTCCCAAGAAAGTTCCAAACTTAGCAATGTAAATTCTATTAGATCTTAAGTCTTAAGAATAAGCCTCTTTGGGGGCTGGTTGGTTAGCTCAGTTGGTTAGAGCATGGTGTTATAACACCAAGGTCAAAAGTTTGGAAACCCATACTGGCCAGCCACCAAAAACATTTTAAAAATTTAAAAAGAGTAAGGCTCTTTGGCTTGAAGCTTTGCCCTCCAGGCCCTCAGGGGTAGCAGTATCACTCCCATGTCTTCTCCCTTTGTTCTTTGTGAAGGTGGCCTCAGTCCTGAGGCACTGGGTAGAGGTATTGTCTGCTGTATCAAAGAGGAAACCAACATGGATCCAGTCCTGCCCCCATGGGCCTGCAGTGAGCGTGGGAGACCTGATGATTTCTGAATGACCTCGTTGACACATAAAATTATCCATCACAGTGTCTCAAACAAAGGGAACTTAATACAAAAAAAAATTAGTCACAAAAATGTTGATAGGGTTAAAAGAACAAAACTGGAAAGATAAGGTTATTGAGGAACAGAGGAGAAATACAGTTGTCACCTGTGGTCCCCTTGTGGTGCTGAGTCTGCTGGGGTGCCACTGCAGCCACTGCTGCTGTTGTGACTGTGCTGCTGCTGCTCTGCAGGGAGCCAGGCACCTGCATTCCCCACTGACACCTCAGGAGCACAGAGGCCAGAATTTGCCCACCACTGCTGTGGCTGCTGCTGCAGCCAGAGGCTATAAGCGCTATGCTGCTAACTTTGATGCTGAAACTACTATCTGAGTAGGAACCCAGGAGCATTTGCCTGCTTGCTGCTGCTACTCTGTGGAGGTGCTGCCAAAAGCAGGAAAAAATGGCTTTTGCCAAATAGCTTTGTCATCCCGTGCTATAGAATCTAAGAAGTCTGACAGCCTTCCTTAATTTTGTCCCATCTCTCTCAGTCCAAATTGGCAGTGTTTCCGCTCACATAATCCTATAATCTCTTTATCAAGTTATAGTCCAGCCATGCCCTTGGTGTTCTCTTCTGAACATGCTTTCTCATTTTTTGCAATACAAACAGGCTGATAATTTTCCAAATCTTTAACTTCTGGTTTCTCTTAGCTTAACAATTCCTTCTTCAAGCCATCTTTCTCCTTTCACATTTTACTATAAACAGTCAGAAGGACCCAGGCCACACCTTCAACATTTTGCTTAGAAATCTCCTCAGCTTGCATATCCAATTGCATGGTTTACAACTTCTACCCTCCACAGAACATTAGAACACAATTCAGCCAAGTTCTTTGCCACTTTATAACAAGGATTGCCTCAATCCGGTTTCCAAAAAACTTTTTCTCATTTCTATCTGATCTAACCAGAATGACACTTAATGTTCATATTTCTACCAACATTCTGTTCATGGCAATCCAGGCTCTTTCTAGCATCCACCTCAAATCTCTTCCAGCCTCTATCCATTACCCAGTTCCAAAGCCACTCTGACATTTTTAGGTATTTGTGACAGCAGCACCATACTTCTCAGTACCAAAATCTGTATAAGTCAGCATTCTCCAGAGAAACAGAACAAACCTGGTTGTTGATATATATTAGGGTACTTCAGAAAGTTCACAGAAAAATAGAATTGAGAGGTAATATGAATCTTTCCATGAACTTTTTGAAGAACTTTCTTATGTTTATATATGTTTGTATTTATATATTTATATATTTATATAGTTACATAAAGATATTTATTATAAGAAATCTGTTCGTGTAAGTATGGNATCATTTCCTCATACAGTCACATTGGGAGTAGGGCTTCACATATGAAGTTGAGGGGGGAGGTGACACAATTTAGTTCATAGCATTTCTGCCTGATCCCTCAAAATTCATGTCCTCCTTGCATGCAAAATACATTCATTTTACCCCACCAGCCCCAAAGGTCTTAACTCATTCAACCATCAACTCTAAAGTCTAAAGTTCAAAGTTTTATCTAAATATCATCTAAGTCAGATATGGGTGAGACTCAAGGTATGATTAGTACTGAAGCAAAATTCCTCTTCAGATGTAAATCCGTAAAACCAGACAAGTTATGGGCTTTCAAAATACAATGGTGTGACAGGCATAGGATAGGCATTCCCATTCCAAAACGGGGAAATCAGACAAAAGAAAGGGGTGACAGGTCCCAAGAAAGTTCCAAACTTAGCAATGTAAATTCTATTAGATCTTAAGTCTTAAGAATAAGCCTCTTTGGGGGCTGGTTGGTTAGCTCAGTTGGTTAGAGCATGGTGTTATAACACCAAGGTCAAAAGTTTGGAAACCCATACTGGCCAGCCACCAAAAACATTTTAAAAATTTAAAAAGAGTAAGGCTCTTTGGCTTGAAGCTTTGCCCTCCAGGCCCTCAGGGGTAGCAGTATCACTCCCATGTCTTCTCCCTTTGTTCTTTGTGAAGGTGGCCTCAGTCCTGAGGCACTGGGTAGAGGTATTGTCTGCTGTATCAAAGAGGAAACCAACATGGATCCAGTCCTGCCCCCATGGGCCTGCAGTGAGCGTGGGAGACCTGATGATTTCTGAATGACCTCTATGGTGATTTTTCTCTTTTCTTGAAGAATAAAGCATGTTTGCAGCCAAATAGCTTTGTCATCCCGTGCTATAGAATCTAAGAAGTCTGACAGCCTTCCTTAATTTTGTCCCATCTCTCTCAGTCCAAATTGGCAGTGTTTCCGCTCACATAATCCTATAATCTCTTTATCAAGTTATAGTCCAGCCATGCCCTTGGTGTTCTCTTCTGAACATGCTTTCTCATTTTTTGCAATACAAACAGGCTGATAATTTTCCAAATCTTTAACTTCTGGTTTCTCTTAGCTTAACAATTCCTTCTTCAAGCCATCTTTCTCCTTTCACATTTTACTATAAACAGTCAGAAGGACCCAGGCCACACCTTCAACATTTTGCTTAGAAATCTCCTCAGCTTGCATATCCAATTGCATGGTTTACAACTTCTACCCTCCACAGAACATTAGAACACAATTCAGCCAAGTTCTTTGCCACTTTATAACAAGGATTGCCTCAATCCGGTTTCCAAAAAACTTTTTCTCATTTCTATCTGATCTAACCAGAATGACACTTAATGTTCATATTTCTACCAACATTCTGTTCATGGCAATCCAGGCTCTTTCTAGCATCCACCTCAAATCTCTTCCAGCCTCTATCCATTACCCAGTTCCAAAGCCACTCTGACATTTTTAGGTATTTGTGACAGCAGCACCATACTTCTCAGTACCAAAATCTGTATAAGTCAGCATTCTCCAGAGAAACAGAACAAACCTGGTTGTTGATATATATTAGGGTACTTCAGAAAGTTCACAGAAAAATAGAATTGAGAGGTAATATGAATCTTTCCATGAACTTTTTGAAGAACTTTCTTATGTTTATATATGTTTGTATTTATATATTTATATATTTATATAGTTACATAAAGATATTTATTATAAGAAATCTGTTCGTGTAAGTATGGAGGTTGAGAAGTCTAAAGATGTGTAGTCAGGAAGCTGGAGACCCAGGACAGCTGATAGAGTAAGCTCCAGTCTGAAAGTCAGCAGGCTCAAGACCCAACAAGAGATATTTTAGTTCAAGTCTGAAAGCAGAGCAAGACTGATGTTCCACCTCAACCAGTTAGGCAGAGGAGTTCCCTCTTATTTGTAGGAAGGTCAGCCTTTTTTTTCTATTCAGGCCTTCAATAATTGGATGAGAGCTAGCCACATTAGGGAGCGCAATCTGCTTTACTCAGTCTATCATTTCAGATGTTAATGTCATCCTAAAACACCCTAACACACACACCCAGAATAATATTTAACCAAATATCTGGGCACTCAGTGGCCCAGCCAAGTTGACACATAAAATTATCCATCACAGTGTCTCAAACAAAGGGAACTTAATACAAAAAAAAATTAGTCACAAAAATGTTGATAGGGTTAAAAGAACAAAACTGGAAAGATAAGGTTATTGAGGAACAGAGGAGAAATACAGTTGTCACCTGTGGTCCCCTTGTGGTGCTGAGTCTGCTGGGGTGCCACTGCAGCCACTGCTGCTGTTGTGACTGTGCTGCTGCTGCTCTGCAGGGAGCCAGGCACCTGCATTCCCCACTGACACCTCAGGAGCACAGAGGCCAGAATTTGCCCACCACTGCTGTGGCTGCTGCTGCAGCCAGAGGCTATAAGCGCTATGCTGCTAACTTTGATGCTGAAACTACTATCTGAGTAGGAACCCAGGAGCATTTGCCTGCTTGCTGCTGCTACTCTGTGGAGGTGCTGCCAAAAGCAGGAAAAAATGGCTTTTTCCCCCTTCCACCCTTCCTCTAATCTCCCACCCAATGCCTCCCCATGGGCAATGTTTAACCATAAGCTCTCAGATAAGCAAATCTGAGAAAAATCATTTGCAGCCTTTCAATTTCCTGCGATTCAAAGGAAAGCATGGGAGGATAGAAATGGGGCTGAAAGCCAACAGCCACATAACCAGAACAGTAACAGTAACAGCAATCCTATGATCACTAACCTTTTTCCATACAGTTTGTCCCACAAAGGCTCTTGTCTCTGCTTTTTTATTCCCCAAGCCTTACTAAAGAAAGCTGTTGTATATGGCAAACTTTTTTTGAAGGCTTTATATAATTGAGGATATAATAATATGGGGGAGGATCAAAATTGAGTACTCATTATGATTGTTCCTATAAACCAAGGGGAAAAAAATTAATGAAAACACTTTCATAAGGGTGCCCTTCTGGTCACACTCTGGGTTCCAGCCTTGCTTGGTTTCCTTGCTCAAGGTCCATCTGCTTCTCTCTGAAGCTCCACATCTCCTCTTCTCCAGGTTGCTGCCCACACTCCCCACCCCGTCCCCTCAACTCACTCTGCCTCCTCAAGATTGCCAGTCAGTCTGTATTTGACAGACCAATCTGGCTTCCCTTGTCTTCTCAGCCTTACTATCAAGGTATTTTTTAAAATAAAATACCTATCCACCCCAAACAAGAATTTTGCCTCTGCTCCAGATGGTAAAAGCAGTTGCAGTCACTTTTTGTCTTAAGTGATTTTTTTTTCTTTCAGTTATTAAGCTCTTTCTTTGATGCAATTTTGTTAATATGAGGCCTCTTATTTGAAGCAAATTACACTTTGTCCTATACTGTACAGTACCATCCACTCAACCCTGTGTTTCATCAGCAGACATTGCTGTAGCAATGTGTATCCTCAATAAAATAAATTTTACACATTGTTGAAAAGTTGGTGGCATATCTGTGAAGGTTTTTAGCACAGCAACTGAGAACTTCTGAATTAGCAGGTAATTGCAAATATGGCAGCAAATACAATGAATAAGATATCATTTTCTAGAGGAGTTTCTAATCCATATGGGGAAAATAAGACCTACGTATAAAAACCATAATATAGAGCAAAATGCTTCAAGATCTGTAAGAGGAAAAAAAAAAAAAAAGGCAAAAGAAAAACAAAAAAACTTTAGGAGCTTGGAAAGGGCTTTTGTAATAAGACCTACGTATAAAAACCATAATATAGAGCAAAATGCTTCAAGATCTGTAAGAGGAAAAAAAAAAAAAGGCAAAAGAAAAACAAAAAAACTTTAGGAGCTTGGAAAGGGCTTTTGTAGGAAGTGTCTCCAGAGCTGAACCTTGGAGGAAGGATCAGGTCAGACAATGAGAGAGAGGGAAAGTAAGCTGTAGGTGGAAGAATGCCTTAAGAGACGACAGGACGCAGAAGAGTGCAGCCTCATTCAGCAACCTATGAGTATAAGAAAGTCTTGAAATTCTAAACGATCTGAATGAATTTTTCATTCTTTCTTTTATGTAATTTCTACATAGAGTTCACAATCACAGCTTTAGCAATGAACTACAAATCTAGATGCACTGCTTTATTCTTACCTACCTCCTTCAGATACAGGAGGTGGAAGATAAAAAATACAAGTTCATAAGGGATAGAGACTACTTGCAAAACGCCTGTGAAGCCCCTGGAGGAGAAAATAGGATGCTGAAGCAAACAGGGTTAGCCTGTGAATCTGGGGCAGGCTGAAGAGGAAAAGCTCATGGATATTTAAGATGCTTTGCTTCTCTTTTATATTCACAAGTAGTTCATTTTATCTTACTCTGTTTGAGCCTATGAATCTTCTCTACCTCTCTTCATTGATTTCTTATCTTCCTAAAATTGGTTAATTTGGCTCTGTTTCCTCTGCGTTCTTGGCTTTGGTTTTCTATTTGATAATTTGTTTGATTTCAGATCCTGATATCCATGTTTCCAAATATAGCCTAGAAGCCTAAAGTAGATTCATAATTGCTTCCCTCCTTTCAGTGGTCTCCATCCTGGGGTGGTATCACCCCTGTAGAAGGCGCTGGGAAATGGAACGGAGTAGTAGTTTTCATTGTCACAGCGATTAGGGGATGCCACCAGTGTTTAGTGTGGATGGGGGGAGACAAATGCTAAAAGTCCTACAATTTGGGGTATGTTCTGGCAAAAGCATTTTATCATCCAAAATGTGAACAATCCTCTTTATTGAGAAATATGCTTCTTTTGATGTCTTTATTTGTAGGCTTGTTAAATAGACCCAAGCACTTCATCAGAACAGACCAAAATTATTTCTCCAAACAGTCTAGTATAGTGCCTTATATATATTTTTTAAATATTAGGAATCAAGAGAAGCTTGTTGATGTAATAATGGATTTATTGTTGTGGTTCAGGAATGCAGAAATCCAGACCCAAGTCCCCAGATTAATCTCCTGCCTTCTCAGCATGCTGTTTCCTTCACAAGGGATTCACAGGCATTTTGCAAATTGTCTCTGTCCACCATCAGCCTGCTTCCTCCCCACACGCCCTCCTCCCCATAAGGTTGCAGAAAGAATTCAACACAGAAAGAATTATAGCAAAGTGGGAACAAAAATATCACTTCCTTAGTGGCTGATCAAATACCTGATACATTAAGGAGAACCTTTCTTAAAGGTTTGCATTGGAGACTAAGGTTTATATTTGCTGATCTACACTGAGCTTTCTATTCCTACTCAATCTACACCTTAAACGTCTCTCTACTCTTCCACCCCATAAACACAGACACAACTGTCCAAATGGCTGGACTGAGGAAGAAAGTTAAAGAAGGAAAGAAGTATGGCTAAGTAGCTAGGGTAAGCCTTAATTTAATTTATCAGGTTGGTCTCATTTAGCAGCCAGGAGACAAATGTAGAAGGAATCAGAAAAGAAAAATGAGAAATCTGACTGCAATCCCATGAAGATGCAGGTCCTATTCAGTCTACATCCTACAGACAGGTACAAGAGCCAGAATGTGTGAGAAGACAAACAAGGCTGACCTTCCTAGCTCTAAGTACAGAGCTTCTTAATGCTAGTAATCCTACTCAGTGCAAAACTATGACCTAAAGAATGACCTTCTCTCTAACCCCTCACTTCCTGTCCTCCTTTAGGGTGATGGACAGCCAAAAAGAGAATCAGCAGAAGCAGGCCTTGGAAGATGAGTGGAAGAACTCTCATGCCCTATATTTTAAGTCATTATGTGCTCTTTGGTCAGAGGTGACCATCAATAGAGTTTTAGGGTGTTTAAACTGAAATTTGTTTTGGAGGTATGAGATGCACTCCAGAAAGAAAGACAAATCCATATGAAACCTCATGAGGGGAAGCCATAGTGAGAAGGAGAAAGGTAGACTAGCTGTCTAGGGTAGAAGTACAATATTTAGTGATGAATGGATGTGGAAGCTGGGGAGAGGAGGGAGTCAAGTTAATTACCAGTTTTCAGAGTGGGATTATTTACTAAAATGCAGAATATAGGAGGAGGAATCTGTTTGGGGCGAGAAAATATCTTTTCGGTGTTATACTAAATCTAGATGAGGTGAGGTGTCCAGATGAAGATGCCCAGGAGTAGGTGATATGTGGGTCAGGAGTTCAGTAAAGTCTAGATCGTTTATTTCCTTGTCTGACACTGAACTCCTGTTTATTCTTTATGGCTCAACTCAGATGTTTGCTTTTACTGACCCAAATGGGCAGAATTACATGCACTTGTTACCTATACATTTTATACCACTTCTGATAAAGCACTTACCATATTTTGTTCCTCCTAATTGTTTTCATATCCTTCCTGTTACATGAAGTCTTAGATTCATGCCTGATTTATCTTTACAACCCCAGTAGTTAGCCCAGCCTAAATAATGCTCATTGAAATGAAATTAATAAATGTTTTTGCTAAATGGTTAATAAAACATTCTGGAAAATTTGGTAATATGTATCATATATAAGGCAATTAGCAGGTGATAGCTGAGTGACTAGTCAATATTCCCCAGTCATTGTTTTTTCTTTGTTTCTTGAACAAGTCAAACTGATTTTCATTTTAGATGGTGGCACTAACTGTTCTCTCTGCCTGGAATGTTATTTCACATCCTTTTATGGTTATTCCTTACTTTCATGCATCTCAGAGAGGCACTCAATCTAAAGGAATGTCATCCCACCCAAAACGCTCTATCTTTTCACCCTGGTTTGTTTTTTGCAGTGTACATATCACCTGATTTACTTATTTGTTTATTATCTGTCTGACTCCATACAAACTAGATCCATGAGCGTAGAGACTTCCTCTGTTTTATGCACTGCTAGATACCTAGTGCCTAGAACAAGTAGGCACTCAATAAACAATTGTTGACTGAATAAATGAAGAAGGTCAACTCCAACGGACAGAGAAGATGTTGCTATGAACATCTGCAAAAACCTTCGGATTTAACTCTAATTTCTCTATTTGTACATTGAGAAATATAGCCTAATATGGTGAGTTACCACATCCTCACATTTTTTCCTCCTTATCCACAGTTTTCTTGCTAGTGAATTCTGGGACATGCACTCAAGAATCCTGCTGTCCTTTATTTTCACAGCCAACTTGCTTGAAGTTGATTACAACATCGGCGATGATGGACTGGATTGTTTCTAAGATCTCTTTGTTGGAAATTTTACCTTATTTAGTGCTGCCCATAAATATGAACAAAAAAAATAAGTATGCCATTATTGCAGATTCAAAAACCTCTTCTACAATAGTAGGAAAACAGAACATCTGATGGAACCATATGCGGTACAATTGTTGCTGCCTCAAGAAAGATGTGACCAATACTCTGTAACACCCTGACTTCACAGTTTGTAAATTGCCTAGTTAAGTCTGCACTCAAACTGTGTTACCCACTTTCAAACTGTGTTAAATTTCTTAGTACTTTAGACTTGATAGGGTGAGCCCATTTACTGTGACAAAAGTTCCTTTTAAAATTACCTTTAAGTTGGTCTTTTACTTTAAGTAATATTTTTCCTTTAATGAGTCTAACAAAAGAGAGCCATAGTTTATTATCTATGGGATGAGATTAAAGAAAAAGAGGACTCTGAAGCACATAGAATACTGAGAGGAAACACTGCGAGTACATGTGCATTACAGCACATAGTAGGTGTCGGGAATTTGTATAAATAAATCATTAGAATGATCGGGCCTAGAAAAAAAAATCTTGGGTCATGAATATATATTCAAAAGTAGAGTAGAATATTAAATAAGTTAAAATTGGAAAATTTGAAAATATTTTCTAATCTACATGAGTCTAAATACTTACCTTTCTTTAATAATAATAACTTTGAAATTAGTACTCATCAAAGGGTTTGGCAACAATGGCAGTAGCTATTAAAGATTGATTTAAAAAAATACTAAAAGGATATTGCTCTTCAAATTTTATTCATTTATACATTTTAAGAAGTCCTTCAACATTTTTTCTTATTCTCCTTTGCAATAGAGTGCTAATATTCTCTTCTGCTTTTTTTCTTTATATGATTTCCATTCCCACCTTCCTTTAAAAGTTAAGATGCATGCCAGACACAGTTCTCTAAATTTGTCTCCACCTCTCACATTCTATTGTTCAAAGATCTCTTGAGGTTTCTGGCATCCACACTCCACTTAATTTTGCTTTAGAGTCTTTAACTAGTGGTCCAGTCTCAAGAGACCCATCAAACTTCATATGTCTTTACGGACAAATAGACATTGGATTTTTCATTGGTTTTACTGATCTCTTGGGAGGTGCACTCCCCGAAGGCAGCACTTTATTTTCACTGCAAAAGGCACAGTGAAGGGCCGGCCTGGTGGCGCACTGCTACAGTGCGCCGCTTGGGAGCGCGGCGGCCATCCCCCCAAGGGTTCGGATCCCACATACAGACCGGTTCCCGCTCACTGGCTGAGCAAGGTGCGGGTGCAGCGCCGAGGGTTGCGATCCTGTTGCCGGTCCCGGTCTGGTACGGGCAAGACACTGAGGGTTGCAATCTGTTGCCGGACACGAAAAAAGACAAAAAAAAAAAAAAAAAAA
>NW_007726415.1:300887-303156 GCF_000696425.1 Galeopterus variegatus | reverse complement strand
AAAAAAAAAAAAAAAAAAAAAAAAAAGGCACAGTGAAGTGATATGGAAAGCATTTCTGAACTTTAAGACCAGCCCTAAAATTGACATTGGGTCAGTTCTCTGTAAAAAAACAAAAAACAAACAAAAAAAACCATTCAATTTTATTTACAAAGTAGAATTATTTTATTCTTTACAATAACATCAGAGACAGTTTTGCTATTATTTACATTTGGTCTCCTGCCCTAAATCAAATAATTAACTCTGGGAAGAGGGGATCTTTGAAATGACCTTACTCCGTACTCTATGGACAGAGACTAGGATTTCACTGGTGGCCCTGTAATTGCATCTCCCTAAGAGCTGTGAGGGAAAACATAAGGTAACTAACTTTAAAATGATTTCATGCTGTTTTTTTGGAAAACTCGAGTCATTTATCCTCTCCAGTGTCTCACCTCCATACTTCTCTGTCTTTAACCTCTGCTTCAAACTTTCTTCCCTCTCAAACCCTCCATTTCCTTGCTTTAATTCAAATCCAGTTTTCTCTGTGGGGACATTGCTTTCCCTAAAATGCGCTGAACTGGAGACTGGTCATTTTCCCAAAGGGCTAAGTTATCTCAGGATTTAGACATGGATTGGCATATTTTAAGCTCCACATTGCCTATCCCAAATCATCGCTCCTCTACTATAAAAACTCCTTCTTCAAGGATCTTTCTATCTACACAGCTATAACATCTGCTAATCACCACCACCACATTGATCCCAGAACTCTCTCCATCCAAGTCCCATCATTATCTTATTTGGCTTCTCTTCCACGCCCATGTAGTTGGTTCATTTAAAACCTTAACCTCATAGTTCTTGATTTCTTCCACTCTGAGACCTGTACTTTTTCCTGAATTCAACCTCCAACTGCCTATTTCCTATATATTTTTTATGATCTCAACTGTTCCATATCAAAAATCATAAGCTTCAATATCCATATTCTTGAGATATTTTGATCTTTCAAAATATCTTATTCCTTATTTTTACTTTACTTGTTTTCTGACCTCACAGTGATCTAGACATCTATTTTCCAAACTTATCGATTGTTTGTCTTCAATTTCTTATTTCTTTAGACTAAATCACATGATACATGATACAACTACACTCGTGCTAATATCTTTAACTTCTCTTATCATTCTGACTTTAATGACCAGAAATGTCCTGATCCTGGATCAATACTATTGCCAACTTTCCATTCTTATATCCAAGCTGCTGAATACAGCAGAAGAAAACCCAGCAGCCAGGAAGATGGTACTACTACAAATCTACTCTCCGACCTCAGCAGTATCCTCAGGAATGACAACAATCCTTCCATGTGATACTCTTCTACTTTCTCTCCCATCCTCTACTACTGGTTTATACTTTTAACACTGCTCAGGGCTCCTACTCCACTACATATTTCTTGATTCCCACCAGACCACTTTGTCTTCTACCACAGGGTAAAAGCAGAAGACTTCAGAAAAAATGACACAAACAGAGAAAGTGAATGAAACCTTTCTTAGCTTCTTGCTACCTACCCCCACAACACATTTGTCTTCTTTTCCTTCTTCTTACTGCTTACCTATCTCAGTTGAATTGTACTCCACCTCTTGTCTAGGGCTAATCCTTTTCCTATAATTTGGATTCCATTTTTACTTGCCACAGTTTTTGGTTGCTTCTCCTTTTCTTTTTTTTTTTTTTGTTTTTTCCTTTTTTTGTCTTTTTTCGTGTCCGGCAACGGACTGCAACCCTCAGTGTCGTGCCCATACCAGACCGGGACCGGCAACGGGATCACAACCCTCGGTGCTGCGCCCGCCCCTCGCTCAGCCAGTGAGTGGGAACCGGTCTGTATGTGGGATCCAAACCCTCAGCGGGAGCACCGCTACACTCCCAAACGTTGCACTGTAGCAGTGCGCCACCGGGCCGGCCCCCTTCTCCTTTTCTAATACTTCAATCTTACACTTTTCTCTAGATCTTTCCCCTTAGCATAGATAACAGGCTCAAGTTTCTCCCATCTTCAAAAAAAAAAAAAAAAAAAAAACTTCAATACCATTTACCTGTAGTTGTTACCCACGTATCGTTTTCCTTTCACAGTCAAGCTACATTTTCTCTTTCCATTGATCATTACCCATTTGTTCCTGAATCCATTACTGGCTTTGACACCTTTCCCTCTATGAACAAGATTTCTATTCCCTTGCTAATTCATAGAAACATTCTAATACCATTTTTATGTGACTTTGCTGCAGCATTACAGGATTGATCACTTCCTCTTGAA
>NW_007726415.1:299405-300865 GCF_000696425.1 Galeopterus variegatus | reverse complement strand
AAGTTTCTCCCATCTTCAAAAAAAAAAAAAAAAAAAAACTTCAATACCATTTACCTGTAGTTGTTACCCACGTATCGTTTTCCTTTCACAGTCAAGCTACATTTTCTCTTTCCATTGATCATTACCCATTTGTTCCTGAATCCATTACTGGCTTTCACACCTTTCCCTCTATGAACAAGATTTCTATTCCCTTGCTAATTCATAGAAACATTCTAATACCATTTTTATGTGACTTTGCTGCAGCATTACAGGATTGATCACTTCCTCTTGAAACATTTTTTCTTGACTTTGGCAATACCAGTCTCTGTTGCATTTCTCCTTCCTTTGGTCTTCTTCCAGGCTCCTGTTACTCTCTCAATTGGGCGAGTGCTTCTTTTACCCAGGATTCTATCTTATCCTTTTTCTCTATGTACATGCTTCGTGATGAATCTCAACTACTCTCTTGGCTTCAACCATTATCAATACTCTGACAACTCCCAGCCTAAATAACTTCTGTTGAGCTCTAGATCTGATGCAGATAATTGCCTACCTATAACTACACTTGGATGGTCCATAGTTACTTTCAACTTAGCAAATATTAACATTTTCCAACATCTAAATATGAATCATATAACAATCCCAGATTCTATTTTGTGATTTCTTGTCACTATGAAAGACACCACTGTTCCAAGCAAGAACTCTGGTCCTTAACCCCTTCCTTTCCCTTACTTCTTCACAAACTCATCCCTCCCCCATATTTAGAAAATTATGAAGTCTTGCTAATTCTATCTCTATCTGTATACATTTGCATTTAAATTTCCATATCAAATGCTCTGCCATTTGTTCTACTCTTCCTAATTTCTCTTTAGACCTCTCTGCAGTCAGACTGATTTTTCTAAAATGCATATCTGAGCATGCTAATTCCCTGCAAAAACAATTCAGTGCTTTCCCTTTGAAATCAGGACATAATTTATACTCTTCAGCATGACATACAGGCTCTTCATAGACTGAGTTCTTCATCCTGCTCCAGTTTCATCTCTCAAGTATCTCCCCTTGCACCCTTTTCTCAATCTGTTCTAGTCACATACTTGTAGGTCATCAAGCATGCCATGTTCTGTCAAGGCAATGCCTTCACTCTAGTCCTTTCATCACCAAATAATATCCACTCATTCTCTAACACTCAATTCGATCATCTTTTTCTTTAAGAAGACTTTCTACCCTTCTCCATCTTGATCTGACTAGGTCTCTTTGTTTATGTTCCCACAAGTCTATGCTTGCTTCCATCATACTATATCATGTGTACTACTTTTTATCATACACAGTTTTGTGATCATTTACTGTTCTGTCTCTCCAAATAGGTTGTGAGTTCCATGATGCTAGGGGCTAGGTTATGTTCACCTTTGAATCTTCAGCCCCAGCATAATCCTGTATATTTTAAGTGCTTGATAAATATAAAAGACTGAATTGGGAACAATGTCTAT
>NW_007726415.1:296835-298201 GCF_000696425.1 Galeopterus variegatus | reverse complement strand
AAAAAAAAAAAAGAAAATGCTCTATTTTGTGACTTTCCAGTGACTTCTGTCACTTTCAATAGAATGTTTAATTAAGTCATATTAGTTAGGATATAGCTTTGGTTGATGTGTTAATGTCTACATTAATAGAAGGTTCTCAAGATAGAAGTTTGTTTCTTTCTCAATTTACAGTCCAAGCTGGTATTGTGGTTCTGTTCCAGAAAGCCACCAGAATCAGGCTTCTTAGTTCCTCTATGACTAGGGTGGTGTCTCACCTGCATGGCTGCAGAAGGCTTGCTAGCATACCTTCGAACTAGTGGGAAGGGGAAAATGGTTGCTTTTAACAGATATCTTGGAAGTTGAAGACTTCATTTCTGCTTTAATTGGCTAGTACTTTTGGCACAATAATCGCAAGGAGGCTAATAAGTGTGATCTTTATTCTGAATGGTCAGGAACCCACTTAAAAATTGGGGTTTCTATTACTATAAGCAGGGGGAGAACAGACATTGAGAGGCACTAAGCTGTCTTTCACATCACCTCTTTAGCCACCCAAACATCCATACCTGCCCTTCTTCCTAAAAGTAGGATATATTTATGCCTTTCACAGTGTTACAGGGCAGAGTCAGCTCCTGGCTGAGGCTCCCCAAAATTGATACCAAGCTCACAGTCCCAGCTTCCTGTCCCCAGACAAAAAACAAACAACTCAAAAGTCAAATGTTTGTGAAAATGAAGTCAGCTTTTATTTAGAAATATCAGTGACCTGAGGAGAGATGTTGGGTTAACCCATCTCTCCAGTAAACCTGAAGGAGAATGGTCAGGCTGAAGCCATCTCAGAGACTCAGGTTTACTGAGGGGTTTTTTGAAAGGGGGGTCGAGGAAATAGACTGAGGGAAATGAAAAGCAGGAGGGAGAGGCACGTGAGCAGCTGGGCCTTCATGCAAGGTCTCAGGTGCAAGGCTTTGCCAAGACTCCATTTGGTTTCTACTCCTATCCTTATCTAAGGGTCTTGGTAGTACATGTAAATCTGTAGCTTCAGGCTGGCTGGAAAAAAACTTCACATTTATGTAAATAATCTCGCCCCAAGTTGAGCTCTTTTACCTGCCCATAATCCTGCCGACTGAGCCAATTGTCGAGCTAGGGCTGGGTCTGGAGCTTACAGACTCCTCAAGCCCATTGTACAGACTCGGTCACAAACCCTTCACATGCCAGGTTAGGTCCCCAGACCCCTCACATGCAGGTCTATGAACTAGGTAACCGGCAAAAAGGTCCTTGGAAGCTGTAGGTTTGAGAGCATGGCTGTGCAGGCAGACACCTGAGGCAGATGTCAGCCAAGCTGCAGTACGGCCACACATGTACACTAACTCCACCCCCCAACACACACAACCTC
>NW_007726415.1:293625-295584 GCF_000696425.1 Galeopterus variegatus | reverse complement strand
AACATTCCCATTCTAGAAGGGAGGAATAGAAAAGAAAAAACAGGCCCCAAACAAATCCAAAACCCAAACAGGGCAAACAATAAGCACACTGGGGCATCTGGGCCCCCAAAACATTGGGCAGTCTCGCTCCCACAGCTCCACCAAGTGCAGCCCATTGAGTGGCCCTGGTGCCTGCAGCTTTTCCAGGCTGGCACTGCACGTTGCCAGCAGCCCCACAGTTCTGGGCTCCTGGTGGCAGTCCTGCCATCCCAGCTCCACTAGACATTTCCTCAGTGGGAGTCGGAGGATCTGACCCCACTTTTCTGCTCCACATTGCTCTAGAAGATGACCTCCATAGCAGTTCCACCCCTGCAGCAGGTCTCCGCCTGAGTCCCCCAGCTTTTTCATACCTCTTCTGAAATCTAGGTGGAGGCTGCCACGACTCCACTGCTCTCACATTTTGCTGGCCTGCAAACTTAACACAATGTAGATGCCACCAGGGTTTCAGTCTTCTACTCTCCAGAGCTTCTGCACAAACCACACTTGCAGCTGCTCCAGCCAGAGCAGCTGGGATGCAGGGAGCAGGGTCCTGGGGGCAGCTGTGCCCCATGTCTGTCCTCTGGGACAACTCAGTCTTCCTAGACCTCAGGGCCTGTGATGGGTGGAACACCCTTCCAAACTTCTCAAATGCCTTTAGGGCATTTTTCCCATTGTCCTGGTTATTAGCATCTGGCTGCCTCATCCCCAGCTCCTGAATTACTTGAATCANACACCCTTCCAAACTTCTCAAATGCCTTTAGGGCATTTTTCCCATTGTCCTGGTTATTAGCATCTGGCTGCCTCATCCCCAGCTCCTGAATTACTTGAATCAGCTTGGCTTACACCGGCTATTCACTCAGAGTCTCGGGCAGTTCTGCAGCATTCACCCACAGTTTGAACAACTGCATTCACTCAGTCACTCTCTTCTTGGGTTTATATGGCACCTGTCGAGCCATCTGCTTTCTCCGGTTTAAATGGCACCCAGCCAGCCATCGGGTTTAAGTGGCACCTGGGGAGCCATCTGCCTTCGGACAAACGTGACATGCGTTTACTATATAGTCTCCAGAGCATGTTACACTATCCACCCCTAGGTCCCATAGCTGCAGCAGCCAGGGGCTCTCCCTGTTTCTGCTGCTTTACTGTCTCCCCAAGTCAACCAGTTCAGCCTGGGTATATGGGACATAGGTGGTGAACTGGGTCACCTGTGCTTCGACCACGAGTTGTCTGTCTGGTCCCATAGGCTGCTTGTGCTTCACTTTCTGAGGCACAACAGGTCATGCCTGGAGACGCACGGTTTCCCTCAACTCACCACTGGGTTGGTCATCTTCCCTGGTGTGAGAGGCAGGAGTAGCCAGTCACTGCATGTCATCCTCCAGGACATTTATCCATATTTCCAACAGCTCTGCTTTCTGCTGCAAATCCAGATCAGTTTGCAACATAGTTAACAGTAGCCAGGCTCCGGTCAGCAGAAAAGTGGCCACTGGGTACCACATGCTCAAGAACAGCCACGTTTCCTCCCCCTCTCAAGGGATTTTCCATTGTAGTGCCTGGTCTATGCTGCCTTGCAGTACAGTGTGCAGCACCCAGATCCCAGTCAACAGAAAAGTGGCCATAGGGCACAGCATATTCAAAAGTAGCCACATTTCCTCCTTCTTCCAAGGACTTTCAGCTCCTGTACCTGCTCAGAATCCTGTCACATACTATGTCAATTGTAGTGTTATTTTATCTGCCCGTAATCCTGCCGACTGGGCCAATTGTCAAGCTAGGGCTGGGTCTGGAGCTCACAGACCCCTCAAGCCTGTTCGCAGACTGGGTTATAGACCCGTCACATACCAGGCTGGGTCCCCAGACCCCTCACATGCAGGCTATGAGCTAGGTAACTGGCAAAAAGGTCCTTGGAAGGCGTAGGTTAGAGAGCATGGCCATGAGCGGCAGACACCT
>NW_007726415.1:266431-292824 GCF_000696425.1 Galeopterus variegatus | reverse complement strand
CGCAGACTGGGTTATAGACCCGTCACATACCAGGCTGGGTCCCCAGACCCCTCACATGCAGGCTATGAGCTAGGTAACTGGCAAAAAGGTCCTTGGAAGGCGTAGGTTAGAGAGCATGGCCATGAGCGGCAGACACCTGAGTCAGACGCCAGCCAAGCCGCGGTGCCACGCATGCGCACTAACTCTACCCACACACCCACAACCTGCTTACAAAGAATGCACAGCACCACCCTAAACCTTCCCCAAGGCAAGGGAGCCTGACCAAACTATTCTAATTTCCCAACACCCCATAACCAAGTTTCAAAATATCAAATAACCATGGGAAAAGAGAGAACTCAGAGAAATGTATGCCAAGAAAAAAAACTGTCTCTTTTAAAAACCTTTTAGAGCCAATGTGGTTTTAGGTTCCAACATGGCTTCAGTCCTGCTCATTCCAAAAACAGTGATATGTAGTCTCTCCAAAGAGCCCAGAGGGGGATCCTTATAAATTAAAGGACAAGTTATCAGCTTTCCCCATGTTCAACCATATATGGTAATCATCCAATAGAAATAGGACACCTGTAATAAAAACTCCCTTTTGGAAAGGAAAGGTTACTAAACATACAGATACTCCTGATTTTTATTAAGTATAAAATCATGGAAATTATCAAATTCTCAAACACCCTGCCGTGGAAATGGAGGAATTTGCTTATCCATTGTCTTCTATTGTTTCTTCTTTTACATTCGGAGGTTCTCCCTGCCCATTATTTACCAGGGGTAGATCAGAATGGGCATAGAATAGATCTTTCTAGGGTGAGGTGTGGAGATATGGGGTTGCACAGCTTTTGCAGCTGTCTCCTGATAGTGCAAGTTTACTGTCCGAGGTTTGCTTTAGGGGTCTAATTATCAATATAGTTTTAAAAGGCAGGTCTGTCATTTTTTTGGCAATATAATTCTCTCAGAATTCTAGTAGACTCACAATATATTTGCTTTTGATCAGTTTTATAAGCAAGTTAACCCAATCAAAGATCTTATTTAGATAAGATTTTTAAGCCAGAGAACTCTCTCAATTTTATTTACTGGCCTTTGGGCTCTGACTCCCTCCCACACCATCTCCCAATTTAATAGCAGTAGCTTGAGGCCAGGTGAAACAATTGTCTTGGGTGTGAAGGCCACACCCTTATTTTGATTTTTGCCACTGAGTTGGATCTCATTGTTTAGCTGCTATGACTCGAGGCCACAGTTTTATCTCCAGCTACAGCTGCCTCTCAAGAGCCACCTTTTATGGCTGCCTCAGTGTAGGGAAGTAGTTTGACAGGGTTACTGTGAAGCTCCTCCCCAGGCTCTTAGTCAACTTAGATCTCAAGCCATGAGCAGAGAGCCTTCTTAGGGTAGCTGTAATCCTTTCCTGTTCTGCTTTAGGTGGCTACCTCCAGCGTGAGTCCTTCTCTCTCCTGGAGCTTTGCTAAAAGTAGCAAGAAGCAGGCAACTTACAGCAAAGATCTGAAATGTTTCTGTCCACATTCTCTGGGTTTAAGGTTCAGGTGACATGTGCTCTCCCCTCCACAGCATCACAGACAACAGTTTTACCAAATATTTTTCCATGGCCTAGCAAGACTCACCAGCTGTCATCTGTTAGGGAATTCAAAGCTAATGCCATGTATTTCAGATTCTGTTCTGTTCAGCCCCTCTTCCAGGTAACAAGTTTTATATTAGTCAGGATCTAGGTTGGGTGGTTATGATAGAGCTTCAAAATAACAGTGGTTTAGACAAGAAAAGAGACCATTTCCCTGTCACATAATACAAAAAGTTGGTAAGACAGCACAGCTTTGCAGGGTTGTCAGTACTCAGGCTCCTATATTTCGTTTATGCCATCACTAGCATGTGGTCCTGTTGGGAAAACATTGGAAAATGGTCAGGGCCCCTCAGATGTTCAGAATCTTGCCAAGCATTTGCTGTGAATAGGCTGTGTGTGGGTGAAGTTAGTGCACCTGTGCAGTGCCGCCACCTGGGCTGGAGTTTACTGCCTCAGGTAGCCATTGCCCCACGAGCTGCCATGCCTTTCCAACCTGCAGCTTCCAAGGACCTGTTTGCAGGTTACCTAGCTCATAGACCTGTGTGTAAAGGGTCTGGTGACCCAGCCTGGTGTGCGAAGGGTTTGTGACCCAGCCTGGCATGTGAAGGGTCTGGTGACCCAGCCTGGCATGTGAGGGATCTGGTGACCCAGCTTGGCATGTGAATGGTTCATGACCCAGTCTGGACAACAGGCTTGAGGGGTCTTTGAGGTCCAGACCCAGCCCTAGCTTGACAACTGGCATAATCATTTAGCTTTACAGGTCCTTGCAGCCCCAAAGGGCTCACCACCACATCTGCATGCTAGTCAGGGAAAAGTGGAACAGAACCCACTTCACTGACACTCACCAACCAGTCACCAAAGTTGGTCACATGGCTATCGAGAAGCTAAAGGGGCAGCTGGGGCACATACAATGATTCTGGGTAGCCAGAATTCAAGAGAGGGGTGAGGGGAGGAGGGGGCAGGAGGGGGCAGGGAGTAACAGTCTGCCACATTCATCTACTCAGATATTGAGAATTACGTGTGTAGCTTTTAATTTTCTTTTTTTATTATTATTATTTTTTTTTCCTTTTTGTCTTTTTTCATGACCGGCAACGGGATCGCAACCCTCGGTGTCGTGCCTGCACCGCGCTCAACCAGTGAGCGGACCGGTCTCTATATGGGATCCGAACCCTTGGCGGGAGCGCCGCCTCACTCCCAAGCGCAGCACTCTACCAAGTGCGCCACCGGGCCGGCCCTAATTTTCATTTTAAACTTCGAATTATGTAAGTTGGAACACTAAAGAAAAAAGTACACAAACAAAATTTATGTAACCCCAATTTTTTCTTTTTTCGGAACAAAAACAAACTTTCCTTACCCATCTTCCATGCACCTAGCCCAGTGTTGGATGGTGAGGGTAAAAATAATTTACATAGCTTGGAAATATTAAATACCAAACACAATACAAGTAGTTGCTTAGTATGTGACCTTAGTAGATACACATTTAAAAAAAATTAAAGTTATAAGGCTGGAAATTATTAAAATGGAAATGTACAGTATTGACAGTAAATACTATACAGGTGGTGGAGAGAGGCCATTTCAGTACTGACTGGCCTAATGGAGGAGATGGGTTTGCAATAGGCCTTTAAAAGCTCAGTAGGGGGCCGGCCTGGTGGCGCACTCGGTAGAGTGCGGCGCTTGGGAGCGCGGCGGCACTCCCGCCGAGGGTTCGGATCCCATATAGAGACCGGTCCGCTCACTGGTTGAGCGCGGTGCGGGCGCAACACCGAGGGTTGCGATCCCGTTACCGGTCATGAAAAAAGACAAAAAAAAAAAAGCTCAGTAGGATTTGAGTAGGCAGCACATGGTGTTTGGACTATTCTGGAATAGAGCATTTGCACATGAATAAAGTAGAGAAAACTAGAGACTAAATTATGTTAGGTCTAAAAGGCAAATTAAGGAGTGGGCTTTGATCTTATAGAAAATAGGAAATTATAGATAATTTATAAATGAGAGTAACATGACAAAAGCTTTGTTCTAGGATATAGGCATTCCTCAGAAAAGTGGCAGTGAAGGCAGTGGGAGGGACAGGAAACTGATGGCAGGGGGTGTTGCCTGAGTGAGTACAAGAGAAGAGGATATGACTTTCATAATAGCTCTAGGAACGTGAAAGGGAACAAGAAGTATATTTGGTCTTATAAAGTTTCAAATGCAAAAAAGACACTTGTTTAAATATATAATTTACATATTTCGCTTTTAACGTGTTATTTAGGTGACCCAGCCATCTCTTAGAAAAGTGAAACAGAATTCACAAACTTGTCTAAGAGAGATGAAGAGAGCTCCTTTTCCTCTCTGGCAGTGACGCTCTTCAGTGGTCTCCAGTGCTCTTCTTTGAGAGTTCAGGTATAGACCTGGGTTTGGAAGTTGGTTTGCATTTTCCTATGGAAATAATGCCACAAGCTGGAGTTTGGCCCTTAAGCCATCATGTACTGAAGTATTTAACTCAAGGTATTTAAGTATATCATGATAATGTTTTTTGCCATTAGGAAAATACATTTTAGCCTCAGAGCAGATATAGGAACATATCTCTAGACATACAAGTAGGTGGCAGCCGGAAAGGCTTTGGTAGTGTTGGTTCTTGGCAGTTTTGGTTTGGAGATTTTACCCCAATCTTTGATGGAATTAAAGCCTGATAGAGATAAAAGGCAGACATCAGCAGGAAAGGAAGATTTGGATTTGACTTTACTTTCAAAATAATTTCCTAATAACTGATTCCAAAAGTCAGATAACAACTTAAATGTTATTTAATTCCTTTTATCTCTAGGTAGCCCTTGCATTTAAGATATGATGGATAATTCCCATTGAAAGACCTCCATGAAAAGATAGTTCACAAATTCCCTCTACAAATGTCTGTTTTCTAGCCCAAATGAATCCCTCAAGTTGTATGTTTCTTTTACATAAGGGTCTGCATTCACGATAAACAAATTATATATAGAAACTAATATAATGCTAGAATATAAGCTCTTTGAGAACTGCAGTTATGCATCTTTATGTTAATATTTTGCACATCTTCTTTCAACTCAATGACCTCTTATGTTGGGTGCATACCTTCTCGTCACCTGTTTTTGTCAGGGCATGTAACTGAGAAAGGATAATGAGACTCTACTATCAGTAGAAGAGTGCTTGGATCATCAGGTTCGACACTTCACAGACTATTTTGACTCTGCACCCAAACATTACAGAACTAAAGGTGGGATTTTCTGACTATTTTTAACCTCTTAGGAGTGGAGAGCAGGAAGGTCAGATAAAGAAAAAAAAAGGAGGCTTACTTTTAACTTGGTACAAAGTTTATAATGGGAATGTAATGGATAGTTCTAGAAGGCAGAATAGAAGAATCTTATTGAAGAAATCATGACAGGAAGCTACATGAGCAGTTTGTCCCTGAAACCATGCTCTTACTACATACTTACATGTAAGGCTCTTCTGAGAACATGTTATTCATTTCTCAAATAACTCATATTTTAACATATTTACATAGATAATTTACATAAAATTATTTTTAGAAATATAGACCTATTTCAACTTGTCACGTGATAGTCTATGGTTGAATCCCTGTGAAAAGCAATTAAGGATGTTTGGACTCTAGCTATGATGATCTCTGATTTTGTACATCTCTAACTTGTTCACACATTTAGAATGACCTTCTATGCCTTTTCAATTATGGCATCTTCTAATGTTAGATGGTTTGGATTCAAAAGTTCACCAATACATAGTGCTGAAATATATATTAAACAGGTATGAAAAAAGCAATACAAGTTGACACAAGAAGCAGTAATACACAGTGTTTTCAAACACTTCACCTAAGTTGCCTTCCTCCATTCCAGTTTCGTATCTCATCATTCGAAATCCTGGGGCTTTGTCCCTGGAACATTTCTTCTCCTAATCATAAATAACTAGACCCAATACATCAGGCAATACCAGATCTTGAAAAAAATGAAACAATGGAAACACAGAATAGCCTCAGAAAAGCAGCTTAAATATATTTGAAGATTTTAGATGATAGGTAGGTAGGTAGATAGACGATACATCAGTAGATAGATGTTCCAAGACTATTAAGACTATGAAGTGATTTTTTAAAATAAAATAATCATTTAATGTTATGCTGATCTGTGACCATAAGCTTTATTTACATAAAATTTGAGACATTTTCAAAGAGATCATTCAGTTATAATTTTTCAATCAGAAGGAAAAGTTTTAGATACTACATGAGGAAAGGACAAAGTATAGATGGAGTTTCCTTTGCCAGTTGTTATTTCTTAATTAGGGTAAATTTCTGGCCATAAAATGAACAAAAGGATTCATTCAATAGTGTCATTAGGTATTAAACATTCAGTTGTGCATTCATTCATTTCACACATTTCACTAGTGCCTGCCAAGCACTGCAGAACCAATGATGAAGGGGGAAGCTGTTCGCAGGCTGGCGAGGAGATGAACAATTACCATGTGGGTGTGGGGGGCTGCAAAGGAGGGAGGGTGTGTGTGGGGGGAACTAATAAATTCTTACTGTGTTCTAGTCACTGTGGTAGATGCATCTCATAAAATTAACTCATTTCACCCTAATAACTCCCTAAGAAAAGATACTATTAATCCCCAAAGAAACTAAAATTCAGAGAGATTAAATGACTTTCCCAAAGTCACAAAAACAATATGCGATAGAACCATAAATCCAAATCAGGCCTGTTTCACATCACAATTGCCTCTATCTACTACACCAAGTGGCTCCCTGAGCTTTGTAAGGTGCCATCAGTGCCAAGACATTAACCCTGCCCCGGGATTCAGAGAAACCTTCATGAAGGAGGGGCAGCCAGAGTCAAGTCTTGTGGGATGAACATGAGGCACACAGGCAGCCAACATTGTGAAAGGCTTTCCAGACAACTGGAAGAGAATGTGAAAGACATAGAGGTTTATGAGAAATGTCAAGTTTGGGGAACTGCAAGCACTTTGCACAGGAAAACCATGGTAGACTCTAGAGGCAGCCTGTCTAGATTCAAATCTCAGCTGCTATGCTTCTCAGCTTTTAACTTTGACAAGTTTTTAACCTCTTTTTTATCTACAAAATGTGGATAATAGCATCTACCTCATAAAGTTGTTGAGGATTAAATAACATAACCTACGTAAAGTACTTTACACACTGGCAGAAATCCAGGAAGAGTTCTATGAATATTACATATTTTAATTCTGAAAGAGCTGGAATATAATATTCAGAGGAGATAGTGGCAGGAGACAAGTTTGAATTGAGAGGTTGAGGCCAGATCATGAAGTGCTTTCTATATAATATTTTATAAAATTGGAATGTCATTGAAGAATTTAAAGTGTTATTTATGTCTGTAATTAGTTTTAGTTCATCATTTAAAAATATCTTTCTGATGTTGGTGTGAAGAACACATGAGAAGAAGTGAGATTTGAGTCAAGGAAACTGACTCTCTGTTGCAAGAATTCAGGGAACGTACCATAAGAATCTGAACTAGAACAGAGTCAGTCATGAAGGAGAGGAAGGACAGGGCTGAAAATTACTTGGGAAGTAGTACAGGTGGAACTTGGTTAACAGAGACAGAGGCAGGACGGAGGGGTTGGTGTGCCATTCACAGAGATACGGAATAGAGGAGGAGAAGCAGGCTTTGAAAGAGCTGCCTATAATGTAAAATCACGTCCTGTTAAAACAGTAAGAAAAATTAATGTATTCAGTTGTAAAATTCTGTTTGAGTTACACAGAGAATCTCGCTTGAAGTTTAAAGTTACATTTTATAAAGTTAAACTGTATAAGTTTCTTCATGAAGAAACTCCTTATTAACAAGTAATTTCAGGGTTGAGCCCGTGGCGCACTCAGAAGAGTGCGGCGCTGGGAGTGCAGCAGCGCTCCCGCCGCAGGTTCGGCTCCTATATAGGGATGACCCGTGCACTCACTGTGCTCACTGGCTGAGCACGGTGTGGCCGGTCTCAAAAAGGACAAAAAGAAAAAAAAAAGTAATTTCGTCATGGAAGAAAACACTTAAAATTTTATTGGACAAAACTAATAAATGTTTTAATATCATTTACAGGAAACTTTTATATAATATACACACGGTACTTTTAGGTAAGATATAAATTCATCAAAAGAGAGCACACTCAGAGAAGTTAGATTATATTTATGATTTTATTAATCAAGAATACAAAGTTGGGTAGCCACATCAAGCAGGAGCAGATGCTTCAGATCCCAACACAGAGTCCCTTGGTCTCCAAAGTCCTAAATGGGCACATGAATACATATGATACTGTCAGAACAAGATAGGGTCTCATCCAACATATTTTTAATGAGTAGATCCATCTCTATGCTGACATATCATTGTTAGACCAATCTAAAGTTAACAGATACCTAAAATGCTCTATTCTTGCTGTGAACATGCACATGAATCACATATAGTCATATGGTGCCAATGGCTATTATTTACTCTGGGCTTACCTATCTATGGAGAACTTACACCAACAACTTATGCACTTTTATTTACAAGAATATATAAAAGCATAGCTATCTCCTGACTTGAGACTCCAACTCAGGATCAACAAAGCAATCGTCTTGGGAAAAGTTCATCTCACCATAATTCAAAGTCATTATAAGCACTGAAGAAAAGCTAACTACTTGAAATCAAGTGTGCAATAATGCAGTTAAGAAATAATGCAAGTATTTATTTTTAAAACAAAACCTTTAATTTTGACACCTAAGTGAAATTGTAGTTAAAATGAACAGAGTCAACTTTTTGGTTGGTAGTAATATGTGTTTAGAAATCTGGAACATAGACTCCTCAATGACTTAATGTACTAATTTTTTTTAACTGTTAATTATCCTCTAGAAGCAATTTTTCAATAAAAAGATAGTAAGAATAAAAAGTATACTAAATATTGAGATATTAAGATGTCAACACATATGAAATTTAATGCTTCCTTTAAGGTATGAACATTTATACAATTCATAATTTCAATGAAAGGATATGTCCAAGAGAAATGGTTTCATTCTTCAACCATAAGGACTACACACAGAAGTTTCAGCACCAGGGATAGTAATCTTCCCGGATAACAGTGAATACCCTAATATAAATGAGTAAATGCTATGTGTCTAACTTCGAATTAATTGTTAGGTTCTATGAGTGAGAGCACAGGCACAAAGGAAATATTCAATCAATCTTTTGTTGTTCTTGCTGTCATTCTTGTTATATATAAAGCTGATGTAATAAAAAGATAGTTATATTTCTCCTTAGTCACAGACACTCATTAAATGTGGAAAATTAATGACCCTAATTAAATATTTCTTGTTTTAGACATATTAATTTTAAATATAGCATGACAATGGATCACCACTTCTCAATATTTAAAAAAAACAAGAAAAAAAACACATAAAAATCATGAATTGAAATTCTCCAATCAAGCTTAAGTAACGCTTACTGCAACATAAAAAAAAAAAGGAAAACGTTTTTAAAGAAAAATTATCTTTCTAAACATAGCCATAGGACTCCTGTATTATGATTTTTCATAGGAATTTTCATTGGTATATTTTTTTACATGCTTTGAAGAATAAAACAGTAAACTGTTGACCAACTGTAATATATTACATAATATTATGTGTATTTCTAAATGACAGCGAAAAAAGGACACCAAAACCTCTAGGAAGTTAAACCGTGATTATTAACTTACAGAAATTATCAAAAAAGTGCTAATATTCACACCAAGAATAACTACAAATCTATGCATTTGAATTTCTTTTTATCTCAATTTTTAAAGCATTATCGTTTTGAAAAAGTTGGCCAATTTGAAAAAAGCGATTAATATGTAAATAAATATATTTGAATTAATACGTATTCTTCATATTCTTCAATACACAATTGGTTTCTAATAACTAGGTAATCTGGGTTCTGCACAATTTTTCATCTGATCATTTATTTGTTTATATGCCACTACAAAATATAAATACTTTTGAAGCCACCAATACCCAACATATTTTTAATGGGAGGATCCATCTCCATGCTGACATATCATTAACAATTTAAAGTTAATGACTATCTAAGTTTGATGATGCTGGACTTGGGAAACCAGTACTTAATTACCAGGAATTCATGGTGGAATGGCCAAAATTCAGGAAATGTACAGGATAAACCAATGGCTCATTAACGCAACAGCCTGTAGCACTTCCCTTGAACTGAGGGGAACAAAGTTGTTGGGAGAAGAGATACACAGTACTTACAGAAAAAAAAAAAACAACTTGATGCTGAGGTCTGATGCCTTACTGGTGTGCCATTACCCTATCTGGTCCTCAAGGACCTGTCCTGACTGAGCCTGGCCTGAGGTTTGTTGGTAATCACTACAAACATCTAGCTAGTGGCATTCGTTGGTCAGTTTTGAATGTAGAGAAAGAAAGCAAACTCACCTGATGACAGTAATTTTCCCCATCCAGAGGAGGGTTTTGCCTAACATTCACATGCTTTTTGCTATAGTACAATTTATCCATTAACTAACTTTAGCCAGTAAATTAGTAAAATCAGGTCATGGGAAACAATAGTGAGGTCAACAATTTCAATCCCAGCTGAAACTATACATATCGAGCATCTAATAATAAGTGTATAAATCACTGATTCAGTTTTTTTACCTTTCAAAATATTTTGTGGTATCATGATAACATGGTGTAAATCCCAAGGGAAATTTGTCTAGAGACTTGACACAGCTTTACTTTGCTGTCCAATTAGAAAATGGATTTACTGGGAGGAGTCTTCTAAAAACTGGCTAAGATATTTATTGCCAGACTCTTCTTGGGAGAAACTGGCTGTTTGGCTCCACCTATATTCCCTTACCTCAACCACCTACTTCTGAGCACCTGTCCCTTGGAGATAGATGATTTCCTCCAAAGGAAAATTAAATACACTGGAACTGAGGCACAAAATGGCCTTACAGCTTTTTGAGGATCTCAGATTTGGTCTCTTATTTACTTTATCTTTCTTTTTTTGTTCACCGTGTTTCCAGGTTCTTGACTCTTTGCCCAATTATAGATTGTCTTCCTGCTCTGTTCTTGAGGATTCATGGTTGCCTCCACTGTTTTTCTGGTTTGCCCCAATTACAGCTTGTCTCACCATTCTGGATTCCTGGCCATTTGATTCCTGACCACTAGGTTTGGGCATTGAACCTGCCTATCTCCCTTTTAACATCCTCTACGACTTGTTACACACTTTATCAAAACCAGTTTCCAGCTCTTAGTCTACAGCCATGACTTGCTGCTGCCTGCCTTTGTAGATCACCGGAATTATTGCCTTGTTCCAGATTGCTGCCAGAAATGAATGCTACTGCTTTCTCAGTAATACTCTGTACTTTTCAAAGTATTTCAAAAATACTCTGCACTTACAACAATCTCATTCTATGACAAGAGCTGTTCATTCCCATTTAATGGTAAGAAAACCGAGACTCAGAGAGGCCAAATAATTTACTTGATACGCAGTGGCAATTCAATACTTTGAATGCTAGTTTTGAGGAATTTAATCCTCCTCAAAATTCATGTTTGTTCTTCTCTAATAGTTTAGATTGCCTCGTATTGCAAGTAATTTGTATCAAATTGCTGAATTTATTCAATTGTTAAAATTTCTGCCTTACAATTTTTTTCCTTCTTTTATTCCTTCATTCAGGCATTTATGGAGTACTTACCATGTATCAGTCACTAAGCACACTATATTGCTGAGGATTTTGTGAGAAAGTCATAGTGCCTGCCTTCAAGTAGCTGCCAATCTAGTGGGGAAAAAACACACAACACATAACAAATTACTACAACACCATATTTTTTTCATAAAAATAAATACGATATAGAAGTATTACCTTCTGAAATCATACTATTCACATAAATTTTACTCATTTATTGTCTCTGTCCTTTATTAGACTGTAAGCTCTACAAAGGCAGGAACTTTTTCTTATTCACTGATAGATTTCCTGTATCTAGGAACTATTCATGGCTTGTAGAATGCTTGTACATTCATTCAATACATCTGTGTAGTAAGAAATAAAATATTAGTTCTCTTTTAGGCTTTTTTAAAAAAAAATTAAGCATATTATGTGTCCACTAAATAAGTATTACTTATTAGATACATAAATTCAATATATTTTATTTAAAGTTTTGATTCTTTTAGGCTGAACTTCTTTTTTAGTTTTTCTAGCCTTATCAAACAGGCTGTATGTGTTATACTAGTCAATAGACATATAACGTTTTAAATGTAGAATTCCTTTCATTTATTTAACAACAAATACGTACTGTTAGAAATATATATTGTCTCTATAATGTTTTCTTATTTTATGTTTTCATTGCTTGATATTCTTTAGTATCCTCTCTGATGAACCCATAATGAATGTTAGAGTTGCTACTACGTAAAATAATAATTTATAGGTCTTTCTGTACATTTCAATTTAGGTTAATGTTTATTGGGAAGTATATTGTCACAAAGCTTGAAGGGTTGATGTTTCAATTATATTGACTATTTTACACATATAGTTGCTTCATTCTAAGTTCAATTGCATCTCTGCTCTTAACTCTGTTCTGTGTTACATGTGATTATATTTCCTTTATCATTCTCTTTACTCAAACATCAAATAGATTACATTTTACAATCCTAGAGTGCTGAGACCATGTCTCTATAGTTAGCTTTAAAAATAGTTAACAATATTATTTACAAATGAAAAGCTAACATGTTTTACAGTGATTCTGATTCTATGTATGATGTGTTCAGTTTAGATATTAGTAGAGGTATTGGGACAACAAAAGACATTATGAATTTTTTTTTTTTTTTTTGACCAGTAAGGGGATCGCAACCCTTGGCTTGGTGTTGTCAGCACCACGCTCAGCCAGTGAGTGTACCGGCCATCCCTATATAGGATCCAAACCCGCTGCCTCGGCACTACCAGCACCGCACTCTCCTGAGTGAGCCACGGGTCTGGCCCAAGACATTAGGAATTTTATAAATATTCCTGGGTAGGACAATTCCAAAGAACTGATAGATAAGAAAAGAGAGTTACAAAAATATGTGTTGTCAACTCTCATTTGAAAAACCAGAAGCGATAGGGATAATCTTAGCCATAGCTAGGAAGTATATAGCATATGAATGATGCCATAGTGTTGTAGGTTCATGACAGTCAATGTCCAAATTCAAAACACATACCTAAAAGTTAATCTCATGAAATCCTACTGTTCCTTTAAAAGAGGAAATCAGGGAAAATCCTCTGTCTTGGCAGGAACTTAAAGTACTGAACTTGTTTACAAAGAAAACAATAACAAAAGAATTTAATGAAAATGAAAAGTAAAGAAACAGATATTGAAACGACAGGACAAAAGTTTGGTATAAACCATCAGATACATTTTGGTAGATTGTTTACTTCCGTAGGTTAGTAATTTATGATGGAGTATCTTATTATTCTTATCTGCTTATTCTTCTGGCTTTTTTATTTTTATAAAGTCTCAAAGAAAAAAATACTTCATAATATGCCATCTTTCCCTATGACTAGCAAAAAGCAAAGTTATATTGCTAATTTTGTTTAATATACTTAATAGAGATAAAACATTTACATTTGAGATAGAAATGAAGATTATGAAGGCTACTGTAAAATAAACAAATGTTGAATATAATAGGGCTATTCATTAAATAAATGAAAAACTAAAGACAACACCGATGTCCTACTTGCTCTTTGAAGAAGGGAAAGTCAGGTCAATGAATGAAGAGAAAATAAGAGGAGATTAGTATACTCAATTATGTAACTTGAAAACTCACAAAACTCTTCTAAACCTTCTTTTTGTGTTAATCTATAGTCACAATTTCTATCATCTTTTGAGCACTTATTATGGGCACTGTTCTAAATGTTTTATATGTTTTATCTCTTTAAATCCTCCAAGCAATACATGTGAGGTAGTTATAGGCTCAAGGGCAATTTGTTTGGATTTGAACCTAATCTATCTGATTTCAACACCCATTCTTTGAGCACTATAACACATTTCAAAAGATTAACTGGGATTAGGAGGGGGATGGTAAAATAAAAACAATGAAATGTTTAGGCGAAGTGTTTTATAATATAAACGTGAGCTTTCTGTTGCACTTATGAAAGAAAAACATTGTTCTTGGTATGAATTATGAGGGCAGACCATGTGGCCACCATCTTTCTATGCTTCACTGAATGCAAATAGCCTGAAACATGCTATGTTATGTGTTCTTGCAACTGCAAAAGAAATCTGGCTGAGCTTGTTTTAATATAAACAAAGAAGCTAGTGATAAAGCTGTGGCCAACGTATGACATTTCATTTACTTCTCACAAGATAAGATCAGCCAAACAGAAATGAAGTTTTATATACACATTCCCATATATTTCGCAGATAATCAAACACTAAATATGATTAAGCATCTTGATCTTTATGGTCTCCTTTAGCCTTATGATTTATTTGTCTGTTTATTCTGTCTTATTTATTCTGTTATTTATGATTTCTTTTTACATTAACAAAAAAGGGACTATCTATAATGTAGACCTCAAAATATATAAGATTAAATTCTTAGGTAGAAGGTACAGGTCGGATACTCTGTTCTTTCTTTTTACCTCTTTTCTGATCCTGACCCTCCTGCCTGTTAAGTGAAAAGAGATATATGATAGCTCTGGAAATCAAAGTATAAGCCTCAAGTTGTCTCCACGTACTACCTGCTAGTTGATCAATGAGGTAGTTGTTTCAAGTCATTCTTCCGTTAATCCATGGCTGCTGGCACCAGAGAAGGGCCCTAATTTAAAGCTTTATGCACCAGTACTAGGCTCAGATTGATACTATTCACTATTTCTCATCTGGGAGAAAGTTTGATAAAGATGCTATATCTTATTTTGAAGAGATTCTAATAATAAGAGGATTATTCCAAAAGTCCCTTGGATATTTCCTTATAGCATTTCTTCTTCTCCCCATACCCAGAGTATGTGCTTTTTGTGACAATTATACAGAAATATAATGGTAGTACTTTTCAACAGGAATTAGGAGATTAATGGTTAGTCAGATACATAACAAAATCATTTCCAGAAAAGCATAAGGAGCAATACGTTAATGTGACTATAAAATTAAATTTTGGTTAAATTTAATGAATATGATTAACAACAATTTATTTATTCTTAGTGGTTTCTGCCTAGAATTAAAATAATTTTCAGGAAACAAAAAGGCTAATGAGATTTTTTGAACCTTTCTAGGCAAAGAGATATGAGACCAGATTGATTCTAGAGATCATCTCTTGGTGGGCAGTTTCAACCAAAACATATAAAAACACGATGATGTTGTTATTTTTCAATTACCTTTCTTGATCTTATTAATGGCTTTCATCTGGTAAATTTGGTAGAATGAAATAAATGGCATTTTTCTAGGTCCCAGTGTGGGCAGTATGGGACTGTGAGGAGCTGAGGTTTCAGCCAGCCATAACTGGAACCAAATCCTAATTCTATCGTTTCCTTAAGTGTCACCTCATACAACTGATTGAACTCACATTAGTTTCTCATATTAGTTTCTTCATTTGAAAAATGGGGACAATAATATCTTAAAAGACTATAGTAAACGTTAGGTATAACACGTAAAAGTATGTGGCAGACAGGAGATGAACAGTATATAACAGCTATAATGTTAACAATAATCAACAAGTAAAAATCACATAAACTCCTTTTTTTTTTTTGTCTTTTTTCTGTGTCCGGCAACGGATCGCAACCCTCAGTGTTGCCCCCGTACTGGACCGGGGACCGGCGACAGGATCGCAAGACTCGGCGTTGCTCCCGCGCCTCGCTCAGCCAGTGAGCGGGAGCCGGTCTGTACGTGGGATCCGAACCCTCGGACGGGAGCGCCGCCGCACTTCCCAAGCGGCGCCGGCCCACACATAAACTCCTTTAACATGTTTTTCTTTCTCTAGCACATGTATACCAAACGCAATGGCAACTACAGTACAATAGATTCCATCATGCAAAACAGAAACAAACTGCTAAATACTAGTGAGAAAACATTCTATATACACATATACACATACACACCCATATACATATTTTTTTCCTTTTTGAATTTCAGTGAAGGGGTTGTGTAGGTAACTACATACGAGGGGTCTTCAGAAAGTTCATGAAAAGATTCGTATTTTATTTCAGTTTTCCATGAACTTTTTGAAGTACCCTCGTGTATTGGCAAGTGAATCTCTTACTCTCGGCAAGTGAGGCAGAGAATATGAAAACTATTCATTTATTTAAGTGAAAATTTGTCAATCTATATTATCTGAAAGAAAAAAAAAAGCCAGAATATTTTTTTAAAAAGCTGGAAATGTGTACAAAGTTTTGGATTACTTTAATCTACATGGAATCATGAATGCATTCATTAAGGTGGCATTTACACTGGCAGGAATTCAGTAGGAGAGATGAGGAGCACAGTGCTGTGGATGGAAGCAAGAGCATGAATGATGCACTGCAGGAAGAAAGCACAGTGTATTAATTGGGAACACAGACTAATTCATGTTGGCTGAAGCCTTGTTTTCCAACCTGGGGTCCTCAGAATTATTGAAAGTGATCCATGAATACTAATATACGTCAAGTACTGTTTGTGTACAGAATAAAGGTTAAATATATTTATGTCATATGTAGCTGTATTCATTTCCTGGGATTTCTGTAACAAAGTACCACAAACTGGGGAGCTTAAAACAACAGAAATTCATTCTCTCACAATTCTGGAGGCCAGAAGTCAGAAAATCAAGGAGTCAATATCAACATGGCCACGCTGTCTCTGAAGAGCTCCTTGAAGAGAAGAATCTTTCCTCGCCTCTTCCTAGCTTCTGGTAGTGGCCAGCAATTCTCTGCTTTCCTCAGCTTGACGTTGCATAACTCCAATCTCTGCCTCTGTCTTCACATGGCCCTCTTCCCTGTGTCTGCCTTCACATCGTCTTCCTTGTGTCTGTGGGTCTGTCTGAGTGTCTCTTCTTGTAAGGACACCAGTCATATTTGATTAAGAACCCATCCCATTCCAGTATAACCTCATCTAAACTTGATTACATCTTATTAAAGAACTCATTTTGAAATAAGGTCACATTCACAGGCACTGGATGTTAGGACTTGAACATATCTTTTTGGGGGACACAATTCAAACCACCACAGTGTGTGTGTATGTGTTTCAAATACATGTAGATGTGTGATTTTTAAAAAGTAAAAATTATTTAAATAGCATTATTGACCTGAAAGTAGCTGTTCATCACTGTGTATTTTCTCAATTGAGAAAGAGTGGTACACATCAAAAAGTTGGGGGCCCTTGCTATAGAGTTTGTATTAGTCAAGGTTCTCCAGAGAGACAGAATCAATAGGATATGTTATGATTATATGAGAGGGATTTATTAGGGGAATTAGCTCACGTGGCTATGAAGAATAGCCCCACGATAGGCCGTCTATAAACAAGATGCCGGTAGCGTGGCTCAGTCCAAGTCCAAAGGCCTCAGATCCAGGGAAGCTGATGGTGTCCTTGGTGTAAGTTCTGGAACCCAAAAGCTGAAGAGTCTCAAGCTCTGATGTCCACGGACACAAGAGAAGAGTGTATCCCAGCTCCAGCGGATTGAGAGAGAGAGCTTCACCTCTTTCTTCTGTCTTTTGTTCTCTCCGGACCCCCAGTGGATTGGATGGTTCCCACCCACAGTGAGAGTGGGTCTTTCACACCCAGGCCACTCAGACTCTCACACTAATCTCTGCTGGAAACACCCTCATGGACACACCTGAAAGGATTGCTTTACCAGACTTCCCAGCATTCCTTCATCTAACCAAGTTGACATCTAGAATTAACCCTCACAAGTCCACCCCTTGTCAACTTAGTGTCCATACTATCTCCTTAAATCATACTTAATTTTCAAATGGTACAATAACATAATAGTTTCACCTAACATGATACATTATCCTGTATACAACCAGAAATACATTAAACCCTTCCTTTCTAAGAAGAAAAAGGTAAAGTCCTTAAATGATATTTACCCTTCTCCCAATATCCCATAACTTAANCAGGCCACTCAGACTCTCACACTAATCTCTGCTGGAAACACCCTCATGGACACACCTGAAAGGATTGCTTTACCAGACTTCCCAGCATTCCTTCATCTAACCAAGTTGACATCTAGAATTAACCCTCACAAGTCCACCCCTTGTCAACTTAGTGTCCATACTATCTCCTTAAATCATACTTAATTTTCAAATGGTACAATAACATAATAGTTTCACCTAACATGATACATTATCCTGTATACAACCAGAAATACATTAAACCCTTCCTTTCTAAGAAGAAAAAGGTAAAGTCCTTAAATGATATTTACCCTTCTCCCAATATCCCATAACTTAAAATTGCAAATACTATGAAGTAAGGTTAACAACATTTAAATGCTGGTATAAAGTCAGTAAATCTCATGGTACAAGAGGAACAAAAACAAAGATAATTGCTTAATATGTGTACAGTATATATACATAGAGACATATTCTTAACACAACAGGGAGAACAATTACAATCCTCATTTCTGTAACTGGTCACATGGTCGAAGCTAGTATTTATAACTTCCTTCTTCTACTACCCATTCTGTATTCCCTTTGCTTTCAGAGAGCACCTCAGCGGGTCATGGTTCTTTACCTGGTGGAGTGACCCAAACCTTCATCCCAGAAGAGTCTGGGCCATTTGTAGTCTTGTCTGGATTTGGTTGTTGTAATTTTCCATTGACCTTAATCACAGGGCATGGTAGTACTAAGAGGCATCCTAAGGGATCTCCTATATTCCAGACATAATCTTCCTTACCTCCATTGTGAAGTACTAGTCCAACTTCCCCTTGGTAGTCTGGGTCAGTCACCCCAGCCAACACAGTAACTCCTTTCTTAGCCTGTTGATTCAGAGTCATGAGGAGCCCAAAGTGGCCAGGTGGCAGCCTTAACTTCCAGTTCAATGGGATCATTTCTGTATCTGCTAATGGAAGCATTCTTCCCTCTGGAACCAAGACCTCTAGACCAGCAGAGCATAAAGTTGTGGGGACAGGAAGCAAAATTTTTGCTAATGGGTCCCTAGGGGTAATGGTTAGTGGTGCCACTTCCATTTCCACCCCTTGATTCCTGGACCTGTGAATCTTGGCTATGGGAGAGACAGTACCATATATTGGGTGCTGATTTAGAGCATATACAGCCTGCTGGAGGACTTTGCCCCTGCCCTGCAGGGTTCTGGCACCAAGCTGGTGCTGTAAGTGTGACTTCAAAAGGCTATTCCACCGTTCTGTCAGACCAGCTGCTTCAGGATGATGGGGAACATGGTAAGACCAGTGAATTCCATGAGCATGAGCCCATTGCCGCACTTCTTTAGCTGTGAAGTGAGTTCCTTGGAGAGGAGCAATGCTGTGTGGAATGCCATGACGGTGAATAAGGCATTCCATGAGTCCATGGATGGTAGTTTTGGCAGAAGCATTTCGTGCTGAGAAGGCAAATCCATATCCAGAGTAAGTATCTATTCCAGTAAGGACAAAACGCTGCCCCTTCCATGATGGAAGCAGTACAATGTAATCAACCTGCCACCACGTAGCTGACTGATCACCCCAGGGAATGGTGCTATATCGGGGGCTCAGTGTTGGTCTCTGATGCTGGCAGATTGGGCACTCAGCAGTTGCTGTAGCCAGATCAGCCTTGGTGAGCGGAAGTCCATGTTGCTGAGCCCATGCATAACCTCCATCCCTGCCACCCTGGTCACTTTGCTCATGAGCCCACTGGGCGATGACGGGAGTGGCTGGAGAAAGAGGCTGACTAGTATCCACAGAATGGGTCATCCTGTCCACCTGATTATTAAAGTCCTCTGCTGAGGTCACCTTTTGATGGGCATTCACATGGGAAACAAATATCTTCACATCCTTTGCCAACTCTGAGAGGTCCATCCACATACCTCTTCCCTAAATTTCTTTCTCACCAATTTTCCAATCATGTTCCTTCCATGTCCCTGACCACACGGCCAAACCATTGGCTACAGCCCTTGAATCAGTGTATAATCGCACATCTGGTCATTTCTCCTTCCAGGCAAAGTGCACATCCAAGTGCACTGCCCGAAGTTCTGCCCATTGAGAGGATTTGCCCTCACCACTGTCCTTCAGGGGTATCCCAGAAAAGGGGTGCAGTGCCACAGCTGTCCACTTTCAGGTGGTGCCTGCATATCGTGCAGAACCATCTGTAAACCAGGCTCTGGCCTTGTCTTCCTCTGTCAACTGATCACAGGGAACTCCCCATGAGGCCACAGGTGCAGGCTGGGAAGAGAAGGCAGCGTAGCAGGAGTAGGAACCATGGGCATTTGGGCCACTTCTTCACGTAACTTACTTGTGCCTTCAGGACCTGCTCGGGCCCGATCACGTATATACCGTTTCCATTTGATGATCGAGTGCTGCTGTGCACACCCAATCTTATGACTTGCTGGGTCAGATAACACCCAGTTCATGATGGGCAGCTCAGGTCACATGGTAACTTGGTGGTCCATAGCCAAGCGTTCAGTTTCTAGTAAGGCCCATTAGCAGGCCAAGAGCTGTTTCTCAAAAGGAGAGTAGTTATCTGTGGATGACGGCAGGGCCTTGCTCCAAAATCCTAAGGGTCTCTGCTGTGATTCACCTATAGAGGCCTGCCAAAGGCTCCATACTGCATCCCTATCTGCCACTGACACTTCAAGGACCATTGGATCTGCTGGATCATATGGCCCAAGGGGCAAAGCAGTTTGCCCAGCAGCCTGGACCTGTTGCAGAGCCTTCTCTTGCTCTGGGCCCCAATCAAAACTAGCAGCCTTTTGTGTCACTTGGTAGATGGGCCGGAGTAACACTTATTAAAGACCTCATTTTGAAATAAGGTCACATTCACAGGCACTGGATGTTAGGACTTGAACATATCTTTTTGGGGGACACAATTCAAACCACAATAGTGTGTGTATATGTGTTTCAAATACATGTAGACATGTGATTTCTAAAAAGTAAAAATAATTTAAATAGCATCATTGACCTGAAAGTAGCTGTTCATCACTGTGTATTTTCTCAATTGAGAAAGAGGTACACACCAAAAAGTTGGGGACCCTTAGTATAGAGTTCCTGTAAGGAACAGAAGGAGGTAAAAAGTAGAAAGTAAGCATGAGTATTGAGGGCCTTTGGTGCCAAGATAAGGACTCTGGGCTTAATTTGTCAGGCAAAAGAGAATATTGGTGATGTTTTGAGAAGATGACATGTATGTATGTAGAAGCTATTGAGATTAATAAAGAAAAATTCTGAACCATGAATCTGTGCATCTAGGTGGAACTTTAGGAAGATTATCCATGTAAGGATGAACTGAAAAAAGGTGAGTGTGGAGAAAAAGAGACCAGGTATGAAGGTATGAAGTGTTTAGGATCTGAATCAGTATGCTGGCAGTGAGAATGAAAAGAATAGGAGGCATGCTTGACATATTGCCAGGAAGAATGTGCAGAAGTGCATCTAATTTAAGGTATGTCTATGTGGTGCAATTGTGTGTATATTTATGTGATGTTTGAGAATATATGTGTGCATTAGGATATTTGTATGATCTCTAGATCTTTTGAAATTCCAGAGTACTTATTATTTTTGTACTATTCATTTGACATTTTTCATGTATTGACTTGCTGATTAATTTTCCATGTATAAACACAGTATTTCTCTAAATGGAATATGTGCAATTATCCATTTCAACTAGGCTAGTTTTTCACACAGAGTAGGCACTCAAGTATTTGTTGATTGGTTAGCATCAACATTCTAGCCATTCCAAAATTGGATCAAAGTAGTTACTGAATATCAATTTTTTATTTTGTTTCTGTGTTCTCTGTTCAGGAGAAGAGCAAAAAAAGATAGAACTAATAGTTGGAGGAAACTGAAATTTAAATTTTATTTTTTCCTTTTTGTCTTTTTTTTTCTTCGTGACCGGTAACGGGATCGCAACCCGCGGTGTCGTGCCCATACCGGGGACCGGCAACGGGATCGCAACCCTCGGTGTTGCGCCCACACCGTGCTCAGCCAGTGAGCGGGAACCGGTCTCCACATGGGATCTGAACCCTCGGCAGGAGCGCCACCACACTCCCAAGCAGCGCACTTCTCCAGTGCGCCACCCGGCCGGCCTCTGAAGTTTAAATTTGATGAACTTAAGATACCTAGATAGTCTAAACGACTTCAAGTCTCCAAGGTAGGACAAGTTATATCCATTGATCCAGAAAGAATCTGAAAACTAGTAAACTAGATTACCAAGCAACTTTTAATGGTCTTTGACGAGTCACAGAGAAATAGAAGTGTCAGAGGATTGAAGAGCTAAAGGCAGAGGGAGTTAAATTCTTAAAAATCCACAGCAAGTAGCTTAATATCACCAAAACTGATAATGATAATTCACATCTACATATTTTCATTAAATTTTGCTCAGAAACAGAGACAGAGTATATCCTGACTTCAGCTAGCCAGTCATCAAGGTCCCTTATGATATCCTTTGGACAAGTTAGAGAAATATGAGCTAGTTGTTAGCACGGAGGGGTAGCTAATTAATAGTTGAATGGTTACACTAAACAGTGCTTATAAGTAACTAAAATCAGTAGTTTTCAAAACTTCTTAACCATAACTTGCAGGAAGAAATATACTTTACATCATTATCTAGTAAGTGTATGTATATTATATATATGTGTGTGTATAAAATTTCATAAAACAGTAACTTTTCTTACAAAATGGGTGTATTTTGATTACTTCCCATTCTGTGTGTTTGTATTTTATTTCATTAGAAAAAATTGCTGGTTGCAACCTACTAAATCAATTTAATGACTCCCTAATGGGTCAAGACCCTTGTTTTGAAAAATGTGAATTGATTTCAACAGGAATGTTACTAGTAACTACTGAGCTGTTTTTATTCTACGCAATCAAATATTTGGATGAAGATATAGACGAAATGTTCTCAAATTTGCAGATAATAAGATAATAAGAATAAGACAATAAATTATTTGCATGATACAATCAGGATTGAGAAATTTCTAGCAGATAAAATTTAAATAGAAAGTTAAATAAAAATTTGAATGAAATAAAATTTAAATTTAAATAAATACATACAATTCTACACATTATATCAAAATCTTCATGAAAAGCTACATATTGGAGATATGCAGGATGTCTAGAAACAAAACAAAATAAAAAAATACCAAACAAAAACCCTTGGCTTTTCAGGTTGATAATAATTTCAACATGAGAGGGAATGGAACCAAAATTATTTGAGAACCCGCTACACGCCAAACAGGAATCATTAGTGCATTACGTTAATCATTAGTGTCATGCTGCTGAAAAACCCAAAACCAAATCAAATCGAACTGACCTAATTTGATGTGAGGGTACATTAACAGGAGTCGTATTTCCAAAGACTGAGGCTGAGGTAAGAGTTTCCCTCTGGAAAAGAAAAAAAAAAAGAGTTTCCCTCTGCTTTATACTGGTCCAAACATATGCAGAATTTGAAGTATTCTGTTCAGATCAAGTTTAGAGGAAAGCAAAAAACCTGTTCTTTAAAGGGGAATGGAAATATTTAGCTTGCAGAACTGCTGTTTTCATCCATTCATTTTTGAACACCTTTATTGAATGTAAATTACAAGCCAGGCATGTTAGGTGCTGAAAACACAAAAATAACTACAACATGGTCTTTTCCCACAGCCAGTGAAGGGAAACTTTATTGATTGACACCTGCTACTACATTAAGTACCTTAAATGCATTAGCTCCTTTAATCCTAGATAGTACGATACCTACTTTGGGTTAGGTAAACTGGGCTTTGAAGCTAAGTCATTTGCCCGATATCACACATATAAGTGGGTGGTGGAACTGGAATCCAAATCCAGGTTCCACTGAATCTGAAGCATGTGTTCACAATCATTGTGCTTTACTGACTCTTGAAACTCAGATTCATGGGCTTCTTATCTTTGAAGGGCTGTCCTTTGGAAGTATGGGTTTGCAAGAATTTATACAAAACTAATATTCACCACATAAAATTTTTTTTATACTGGAGATTTAAAAAAATAAACATTTTAGGTGACTTCTATTATTATGTAGCTATCTTTTATTTCAAAATATTGTTAATGCATACACTAAGTTACTTGTACATTGCAGGAAAATAGGCTTTTTAGGCCAAAAGGAAAGAGACCTGCTGTCTTTTCTAAACTATATGATTTTGGGGATGGTATTGAAAACATACAACTGTGAAATTATGCATACTTGTATGTGGTTATAATTGGTATTGCATGTGTTTATAGGTCATTCAACACACATTGTGCCACATGCTAAGGATACAAAGACACATATACTATATTGCTAGCTGCTGAGGTGAAATTATTTTATTGAATTCTCACTATGGAACAGGTATTATCATTCCTGTTTAATGAATGAGGAGACTGAAGCTCAAGTAGACTGCACAGGTAGTAAATTGTGAGTGTGACTGAAAGCTCCATGTATTTTTCAAAGTACCATACTACTTGCCAGGAGCTGACAGTCTACTGAAGAATGCTTTTTAATTGTAAGCTGTTTTAAATATCTCTGAAATTGAATGAAGTATACAAAAGAAGTGGGGTTTTCCTTATTTGAATAGTGATAACTTCTTTACTCACTCCCTATCTCCACTAAAGAAAAATGAACAAGCAAGAAAAACAAAAGCAAATGCATACACGCACTGTTTAAGAAACAAAACAGGGAAAATTAAAATGGAAATTTAGAATGATGTTAAGCTATTATAGAAAGTTCAGATTGCCACTGTCTCTCAAAGTGCTCATGAAAGAAGTCTAAAAATAGCAAGAGGTAGAACCTGCTGCCATATATATGCACAGTGGGCTTTTAAAAGGTCCTAGTGTAAGGACCGTTCAGTTTGGATGTACATGTTTTAAAAAGATATGTCATTTTAAGTTTGCAAACGAAATAGTGCTTATAAAAGTAGAAGATAATCACTTGGGATAGACAAAAGTGCTGTAGATGTCACAGGATTTTTCAATTTATGTATCTCAATTCACACTGTTAAGACTTACATGTTTTGCAAATTTCCCATACAGTTTCAACCACTCTGGTATTTTATAATTCAATTGCTATTTAATTTATATATACATACGAATTACTATTTCTTTCAGAAATTTTTGCTTAACTACTTTGATAATTTAATCACCTCGGTGCAAGTTTAAGAAACACACGTACAACCAAGAACTAATAATAGGCACTGGTTTTGAGGAACTCCGTTATAACCTGTGGTACTTTAGAATTTTACCGAATTCCCATATCCTGGGAGTTAACTTGACTAACAGGTCCAATTAAACACAAGTAATAACACACTAGATTATGATGGATTTGTATATTGACTTTCTCCATTTGAGATGACAATGAAAATGATTTGAATATACCTCAAGATACCTAATATTTCTAGTGGCTTGTAATATATCTTTATTGAAAAGGGCAGACCTCATGAAATATTAAAGAAAATTACATCCTTCATTTCGAGAAAGAAACCAGCAGTCATGTCTATTTAGTTTTAATTCAATACTAGCAGCAACATTATTGTGTACATTTAAATTTTTTTTAAATTAAAAGCATTTTTTTTGCTTCTGTATTTGTGCACAGAAATCTACGTTTTCTCCCAGATCAAGGCTGTCAGTGAGAATCACCCATATTTTCAGATAATTTCAAAAATCCTCTGAACTGTACATGCCTATGACAAAGGGAGGCATCATTAATCGGCATCATACCTGAGAATCCTCACGGATTTTTAAAGTGTGGGATTTGTCGTTCCCATCAAACTACCCCACAGAGTCACACAGTGCAGCTTTTATGGGCTGGGAGGTGAGTTCAAGAGCTGTTTTTTGTTCCGTGCTTGATCCAAAGACGATCACTATCTGACAAGTTCTATTTTAAGTCGTGCCCGTGTGTGCAGGTATCAGCCTTTTTCAGGGCTGTAGAAAAAGACCCATCTGTATCCTTTCCCCGACAATGCAGGATCGTTCCCCTCGGGGCGTCTGTTTCCGCTTTGCCAGCCACTTTTTCTTTGGGAAATTCTAGGGAGGGCAGGCGAGTAGGACTGACAGGAAGGGCGAAGAGGGGCAGAAAGAGGTCGTCTGCCACTCCCCTACCTTACAAGGCACGTGGCATTGGCAGTAGCAGTAGCCAGATGCAACAACGATGACGATGAACCTCCTCCTAGCCAGAGAATACTGAGGGAAGGAGGAGGTGGCAGCGAAGAAGGGACGCACACTGTGTCCTTCCCCACAGGGAGAGTCCACCCTCAGGGGAAAAGCCACAAGGAAGCCGCTACCCGCCCCACCTCTGCCAGCTTGCCCCACTGTCTGGCAGCCGTCCCCATGCACCTGCTCACCTGTCTATCCGTTCAGGGTGGTTGGGGGGAGGGACCAGGGGTGTCGGGGTGGGTGGGTGGAAAGAGAAGGAGGGCAGGGCAAAAGAGGGGGTGCACCGAGGGCTCCGCCCCCGGAGGCTGTGCGCAGGCGCAGTGGCCTCTACCGCAGGCAGGGGGCGGCAACATGGCGGAATGAGCGGCGGCGTCGGGGCTTCACAACAACAGTGGCGCCGGTGGCAGCGACAGCGGCGGCGTCAATAGCGTCCGTCACAGCCTGAGCTTCAGCACCGGCCAGCGCCGTGGCCAGCTGCTCGCTCCCCAGGGTTTTTCGGAGCAGCGGCAGCATCTCCGCGGGGGGCGGGCCGGGCCGGACGGACCGGGAGGGGGAGATAGAAGAGGCAGCGGCGGCGGCACAGCTGCTTGTTAGGCGGGCACCGCCGCTCGCCGGGCAGCGGTTAGTGG
>NW_007726415.1:225054-265516 GCF_000696425.1 Galeopterus variegatus | reverse complement strand
CGGGGGTAGCGGGATGGGGGAGCTGAGGGGGGCGTCCGGCTCCGGTTCGGTGGTGCTCCCCGCGGGGATGATTAACCCTTCGGTGCCGATCCGCAACATCCGGATGAAATTCGCAGTGTTGATTGGACTCATACAGGTCGGAGAGGTCAGCAACAGGGACATCGTGGAGACGGTGCTCAACCTGGTAAGGGAAAAGGCTTCTGCCTCCCCAGCCCCCACACCCTCCGTCCCCAGCGCCTCTCGCTTGCGTCCCTCCACCCCCAGGGTCACACACGCAGCGCGTTCCTGGGAACAGAGATCGTTCACCGGGTGACCTGCCTGCTCGCTGCCAAAGCCACGCCACCTCCCACCTCTCTTCTGGTCCTCTTCTGTTACCTGAGCTCAGTGCCCAACTTAACACCGCTTTTTATCACTTCTCATGACTACGAGTAAATCAGTCCTCCCCGTGAAGGTTTTGGGTGGACTTTAGAGTTTGGTTAGGGGGTGAAGAGGCCTCCTGTTCTCTGGGGTTCTTTCTCCCACACTCTTAATTGTCCGTGTCATCGCTCTCTGAAGATGACAACCTTGTCCCTGGAGCCTGAATTCCCCCGTGCTACTGAAATGTGAGGAGCACATTAACTCCAACTTGAGCAGCTGGGGTGTGATGTTTTTGAGGAAGGAGGAAAATGATGCAGTTTTGCATCTATCTTTAAATATATTCCGAGGCTATGATGGAGCTTGTTGTGGTTGTATTCACTCCCCAACTCGCCCCATCTTGGGCAGCCTTCCCTTCTTTGTAATATTGCCCCGAATATGCTGATCTCTCGGTCAATTTTTTTTTTTTTTTGTGCATGCAAGGTGTTGAAATGTAAGGGCACCAAATCATACAGGTTGGTTTCTATGGTTGCCTTCAGGAGCGTGGCCTGTGGATAAAGACTCAAGGAAAGGTGTTAAATGCAGCTTAGGTTTTGGTTTCTTTCATGATAAGAAAGAGTTACTGCAGAACTGTGTATGACTTAATGTTTTGCGCTATCTACAGAGAGGCTTAGAAACATTCAAGATGTCAAGGGAAGAAATGAGAGGAAATAAGAAGAGGAGAATCATAAATTGAGGATAATTAAGAGTTGTTCATTTTTAGTGCTTTGAAAATGGAGTTTTTGATGCAGCAAAGCTTTTTAAACAGTTTCCTCTGAAATATGACAAACTGTAAGGTTGGGTTTTGGTAGGCAAGCCATAAATCGGGAGCAGTCATTTGACTATTTGGTGTGGAGTCACAGCAATATAAAAATATGCTTGCAGGGGGATTTTAAAACACCCGTGCAGTCTGATTTTTCGCCTAAGGAATTGTTTTTATTTGATCTATTAGAAAACTGAAAGAAAGCTGCAGCTACAGCAGTGATGTCCTGAGACATGGATAATATCTACCGTTTGTAAACCTCTTAAATTCAAAGAAAAGTTAAAGCTATTTTTTTCTTTCTTTTTGCTATTGTGTCAAGTCAAAGATAGGAGATTATCTCTTTTACTTTGTTGTATTTATTGCTGTTTAAATACAAAACACCTCTTTCTACTTTTGCATACCTTTCCAATAGATCACAAAAAGTCAATATAAGTTTGGGGGAATGTCAGCACGTTGATATAACCATATTCTTTTCAGTATACTGCTAGAAATATGGCTTCCTTGTGAGTTTTAATTCTAACTCTGCAAATAGGTAGGCAGTACTTCAATTTTTTTATTTTTAAAAGAAAAGAGATGAAATCTCCAAATATGTCAGTATGTTGGCAGGTACTGTATTGCTGTATATTTAAAGGATTAAAAAAATACATTTTAGGTTTTTTTCAGTTTTCATCTGGCCATTACCATTTTTATTTTAGATTATATGATATTAGGCTATTTTATTAAGTATTTGTATGTTTCCTTAATACGTTTTAACTTGATAAGAGGTAGTAAAGCTTTCACAAGCTGGGAAGTGATTTGAATATGTAACAAGTTTGGACTCTGCAGTGGTAGCAGTGTATGCCGGATCAGTTCTTAACAAATGGGGTCCTTTAGATATACAGTAGATTAAGAAAGGGAATGAAATATTTCTCTTGAGGTACAGAAGAAATTTAACTCTTTAGTGCAGTGAAAATCTGGCATGAATTCTCAGTGTGCAAACATTATTTTGGGGATTAACCTTACCGTTAAGCCTAGAGTCATTAGAAATAAGGTAATACTGAAATGGTATATCCCCAAATCCACTTAAAGCCTTGTAACTGCAATGATTTGGGGGATAAAAAAAAAGTTAGATTTATGTATTTAAAGAATGCAAAAGAATTTTTAAATGGAAACTTTTGGGGAAAAGAATAAATGACAAAAGGAGCTGTTTATTATTAACTTGTTAATTATTTGGTAGTGGAATATGAATTAGTCGCTTGAAACGTAATATATCTTGAATTATAGGTTTAGGGCTTTATTGTTCAATAGACTCATGATGAAAATGACATTTGAAAATTTAAGCTGATTCTCAAAAAATTTGAAAATAATAAGCATTAAAGAATTATCAGAACTTAATTATATGTATTTAATAAGTAAATCAATAAAATTCCTTTAGGGCACTCAGTGACTTTTTAAAGGTTGAAAGCCTCTAATATTATCTTAAAAATGAATTTTTTTCAATTTTTAGTCTTAATCTAAAACACTAAAACAAAAATGTAAGGTGAAATATCTATTATTGTCCTCTGTATGACAGACAAGAAAAGAACTGAGAAACTTCAGGACAAAAGAGTTTCTACCATAAACAATACCCTTGTCTCAATCATCTTCGTCAAAATATTTTTCTTTCTTTTTTCCTCTTTATTCTTCTTATATTATATGAGAACAGCAATACTTGGTTTTCAGGTGCTATTTCTCACATGCATTGCCCAAAGAATTAAAAGTTTTGAAGAGTAGAGTTTAAGCATGAGGTAAAATATAGGTGTTCTCCAACGCAGTCGTGGCTGTAATTTTTCTGCTTTTGTTTGCCAAAGGTAGAGATCCATTTCTACCTCTCAGGTGAATTGTGGGAGTTTGGTGAAGAATCATCAATGTAATGTGAAATAAACTGAATGATTTTCATTGTAGATGCATGTATTTTGTGTGATTATAGTTGACTTAAAACACTCAAATATGGGATGGATAGTGTCAGGAAGATGAGTAAATTAGTTTGTAAATAATGTTACAATAAGTGTATTGTCAAGGATTTCGCGTTGTAGTTCTGCTAATGAAAGAAACTGATCAACAAACTGGCTTCAGGAGGAATTATTTAATGTGGCAGTATAAGTGAGTTTAACTACAAAAAAAGATTTTGTTGGTTGTTTTCAGTTGTAAAGCAGTCATTACTTAACCTATTGCTTCCTTTGTAAATGCACTTAACATGTTTATATGTTTTCTCTTTCCTTGAAATGAATGCTATGTAAACATTATGCTATCTTTGTTTATAACGTGTAAGTTTTCTTTTGATTATAGATTTTAATATAAACATATATTTTTAGAAAAGATAAAATATAGGATTAATATTTACTTAGTGAAAGAATTCACAATAGAGTTTTTTGAATAGCTGTCTTATGTAGTAGACTTCTATAAATATAATTACAAAATTAATTGTAGACTTGTAGCTTTTTTCATAAATTCTTTTATGAATTTGCAGGGTTTTTTTTACGAATTACTGTGAGATACATCAGTACGTCTTTAGTCATAGAAAATGGCATTTCCTCTGATAATTTTGTTTTTCTACATGCTAAGTAGCATGCTGTTTATAGTATTGAAAACATGACAAAATACTTCGAGGGTTAAAAAAATTTTTTTAACATTTATTTTTGTGGGGTACAGTGTATTATTTCAATGCATGCATATACTGCACAATGATTCACTTATAGTAGATAGCATAGTTGTGTACCCATCAGTCCATCACTTCTCCACTTTAAGGAGATTTTGTGGACTTTTAATTTCCTCTGTTCTTGTTATATGGATCATGGTATTTTTGTTAAAAGGGAAATTTTAAGTTATTATTTGTACTTGACTGTGACAGTAGCTCTTCTTCCTTAGAGTTTTTTCATTTGCAACTTGATAATCATAATTTTCATTTAAAAAATATTTAGAATTTCAAAAATAAAAGGTGTGTTCTGCATTTGAATAAAGTGGTTTTAAAAATATATAGTTGCATCTTAAAATCATGGAAGGCCTTAATACTAATAAAACCACATTTAAAAAAATTTATATTAGAAGAATTTCCTGCATTTTGATTTATTTTGATATGTAAACCTTTTTATATTAACTTTAATTATATTTTATTGTTCCTAATGGGTGTGAAAAATTAAATTAAGGATGTGTAGATAAATACTGGAAATTTTATATTTTAAGGAGTTCTGAGATTTTCCACAGAAACATTAATTTAGTTGTATAATGACAGCAAATATAGATGGTCCCTGACTTAATGTTGGTTCCAAAGCAACAGGCATTCAAGTATGGTCCTTGACTTACGATGGGGTAAGTTTTGATAAACCTGTCGAAGTTGAAAATATTTTAAGTTGGATTTAGTTGTATAATGACAGCAAATATAGATGGTCCCTGACTTAATGTTGGTTCCAAAGCAATAGGCATTCAAGTATGGTCCTTGACTTACGATGGGGTAAGTTTTGATAAACCTGTCGAAGTTGAAAATATTTTAAGTTGGAAGTGCACTTTTGACTTGCAGTATTTTTAACTTACAGTGGGTTTGTTGGGAGGTAGCTCCATCAAAAGTCAGAGGAGCATCTGTGTTCTATAGTCAGTCTATGGTCACGTCATATTAATTTTAAATAGATATTTTGTATATTGCTAGTTAGTTTTTGGCAAATACTATCCTGTTAAGTAAAAGTTCAGGTTCCCTCTTCTTTTGATATATTTTTTCCCAGGCATAATGTAAAGAAATTCATTGGGTCTAGCAGACCTTGCCCCTGTTTTGTATTGCTGATGTAGCTGTATTATAAAAATCAATCAATAAAAAATGTGACTTTTTTACTATATACTTAAAATACTGTTTTTTTACTATACATTTAAAATACCATTGTGTATCTTTTCTACAAGTTTTCCATTTTCTGCCTGTACTTCTCTTACTTTATGGACTGTTAGCATATCTTTTTTGTATTATATATCACTCTCTAGTATTTAACTTATTTATGTGTGTTTCCCCTCCATGAGGGCAAGAGCCAATCTTATATAGATTTATTTTTTGTATTCTGGCTCTTGGTTAAGTGCATTTTGAGTAGGTAGTAATACTTAGGACCAGTTTCTGAAATTGTGTTAAACAGTAGGTAGGGTTCAGACCCAAAATTCTGAAGTAAATTAGGCTCATGTAAATTTAATGTATTTCTTGGATGATCCCCCCCCCCTCCGCCCCCAGCTACTGGGATCTGAACCCTTGACCTTAGTGTTATCAGCACCACACTCTCCCAAGTGAGTAACTGGCCATATGCTAATTTATTCCTAAAACTAGAAATGTGTGTTGAATATGTATGATGTTATCTGTCTAGGCATTACTGCATATGTAAATGTTATTTTGAAATGGCATCTGGGGATAAGTAAGAATCTGGTAAAAACTTTTCGGTAAACTTGTATGTATGATCAAATATAAGCACATGACAAAGATCAGGTTGGATAGAACATTTAAAAATTGTCCTATTACCACGAAGAGTGGACATCTCTTGTTTTTGTCTAACATACATTTTCTCTTTTTGTAGTGGTACAGCAAGTTTTTCTTTGATGAACCACTCATCCTCCATTCTTAGTTCAGCTGGTTTAACCCTTCAGGGCTGGGCATATAACCCAGGCGTGGCCAGAATCACAGTGATTTGTTCAAGGATGAATATTTAACTAAAAGGGAACCACAGAGTCAGTTACAGGACTTGTGCTGGCACTCTTTCAGTTGGGGATGCTGAATAGGTAGACTCTTAAGACTATAGCTGTAGGTACCTGTCTTGAATTTTGACCAAATGTGAAGCCGAGAGAGAGAAATATGTAAATTCTTGATTCCTTTGGAGTACCTGAGTTCTCTGTGCCTCTCTCCTAATCTGTGATTCTCTGTGATTCTCTCCTAACTGTTAAAATCTCATTTAAAATTTATTATTATTTGTTACTAGTTTCATATTTAAGTTTTTTTTTTTTTTTTTTTTGTCATTGTAAACAGAAAGAATCGCCCCTAGCATAGACATTAGTAACTGGAAATGAGATATGGTAAGGAACAGATCCTAAATGTAATGGAGTGCAAGGCAGTGAGGACTTTGCTCTCACCCAGGAATTCCTTTTAAGGAATTACAGTTCAGCTGTTTAAATTGTCACCTGTGTTACCTTTGCCCATGAACTACTAAACAGAAATTTTAGGGATGCTAAAATGTTTTGGCTGTTTCTTGGGGCCTTTGATAATGTTGTATAGGGGGGCAATTAGCTTTGGTCCAAGCTGGTATGCCTGCTTTGGTCCAAGCTGGTATGCCTGAAAGCCGAGAAGAAACAAATGTAGTCTTTCCAAGTAAGAGAGGCCCCTTCTGCCTGTAGCTGCCACCCAAGATAGCAGAGAATCAGAATAACAATAGCTTTGTAGGTTTGAAGCCTCCAATTTTTTTATCCCATGCTAAAGTTGGTAAGAGGAAAGGCAGGAGTTTAAATTACAACCAGGTAAAGTTCTGTTTTATAAGATTTTCCGAAGATGTCATGCAGTATACTCCAGCCTCCTGACCTAAGTAACAATCCAGTTGTAAGGAGCGTTAAACTAGGCTGCAACAAGGGAACAAATAATAGAATAGCTGTGCCCTCCTCATCCAGCTTATTGTTTCACATTACGTCAAAGAAAATTATTAAGCTTAGGGTTAAGGGGATGAGAGTACTGGGAAGGCCTGTTTTTATGAGACTGAAACTTAAAAACTGAAAATGAGATTGGTATACTGCATCTTGGCAAGATCTCTTGTTTTGGTTGTTAATTCAACCTGTTGACTGAAGTAAATTGTCCAAAAGCTTACGAAGATTTTGGGGAAGCTCTACTTCCAGAGAAACCTCAAGCCTAGTAAACAAAGGGCTGTGTTCTTTTACTTTTAAGGCAATCACAAGCTCCTAAAACTTCACTAAGAGGAACTGGGCTGCTAAAAGGAAAATCTTCTACGACCATGGAGGATAGGGCGAGTAATGTCTTCTGAGGTAGTAGTACTGAGTGCATCCAAATTGGTTGTCTAAGCAACTTCATTTGCCAAGACAGGGAATTCTTGCCACTCTAACCAGCAGTATATGATTTGTGCTTTAAATTAGTGACCATAGTTTGTTTTACCTTCTCCACTCTTCTAAGTGGGAGTTATTTGTGTTCTTTTACCATTTGAGTGGAAGAAACACAAACTGTTATTCTTCTGCTCTCACACCATAACAATCAACACAGAAGACTTCTGTGACCAAATGGGTGTGGGTTTTCCCCACACACCAAGCAGTTCTCTAGCAGACACCAGCTGGGTGTCCTCCAATTCAATTCTGACACTATCTACCTGGAGATAGCATCAGATCCCACAGGTTGAGGGCTCAGTCTCTAAGACTGCTCCCCACTTTAGATGCCAGTTGCAAGCCCCAGGTTATTTTACCTGTGTTTCTGACTGACTGGCTATAAATCAGGGTTTGTTTAATTTGCTAGAGTGGCTCATAGAATTCAGGAAAAGACGTTTACCTGTTTATTATAAAGGATATTACAAAAGATACAGATGGGGAGATGCGTAGGGTGAAGTCTGAGGGAAGGAACACGGAGGAGCTTCCGTGCCCTACCCAGGTGTGCCACCCTCCAGGAACCTCCACATATTCAGCTATCCAGAAGCTCCTCCAACCTCTGTGCTCTTGGATTTTTATGAAAAACTAATAGACTGAATAGGAAAACCCAGTAAGGCCTGTTTGTTCAGATTCTTTTTGACCTTTTTGTGCAGGATTCCTTCCTCCTGGGCACACCAGGCAGGCCCCTCCTGAAATGGAGGTCTTATCATCTATAATCAGACAAGAAAGGTCAGAGAATTTCTTTATGGTCAGCTCCAAGACAGAAAGGCAAAGGAAAATTAGAGTCCTGCCTTGGGAAGCCAAAAACTGTGGATGAAAACCAGTATATATCATAATATCACCACTGTATGGTAATTATTTGGGGGATAGTTACATTTATTATGTAGCTGTATATTGTCAGATTATGAGGTGCCACCAAGAGGAATATTCATAACACAAAATTTTAGACTTGTAGCTTGATGCAGTAACTTGACATTATCTTTATTTTTTTACCCCATGGTGAGATGGTGAGTGAATTTTCTGTTGTGCTAAGACAATAACATTGTTAAACATGGATATTAAAAAAGTTGTATGTATTGAGAGAAGTGTGTGTGAGGTGGGTGGGCAGTCTAGGGCTAGAATGTTATAGATTTCTGTTGGTTTTGGCTGTCTAGCATCTATTCTTTCTGCTGTTAACAATTCTAGATTTTTGATATTCTTTTGGGGAGTTGTCCCTTCTCCATTCTTGATAATTGTGGTTTGGGGCTTCCCCGGACCCCCTTTACTTTCTCTTGGACTGCACATGGAAACTGTTATCTGACCCATCAATAGCAGATATTGGTAATAAAATCTAGCTGCACTTCTGAGACAGCTTGATAATTTCCTCCATTAATTCTGTTGAAGAAAGAAAAAAGTGCTTTCACTGGGGTTGCTAAAATTGTTAGAATGTAAGCTAGTATTGACTGGTAATCTGCCACCATGAAGGCAGAGTCTGTTTAAGAATGGAGCTATCACAGAGGCACCTGGAACCAAAAGATAGCTTGCCGATGGCATCTTTAGAACCCCTCAAATCAGTTATATCTCCAGATGTTACAGTGCAGTAAGCTAATGCATTTTCAGTTTTGCTTAAGCAAGTTTGAATTGGGGTTCTTTTTATTGTACCCCAAAGATTCCTAATATTCTAAATTAAAAAAATTTTTAAACCTTATGTTTTAGGCATTACAGGACAAATCATAATAAAAATGTTAACTTGTCAAAGGATTCTCAGTGCATTTCAAGAAAGAAGAAATAAATATACATGGTTAACATAAAACATTTACCTTCACTAAATAAGAACATAAGGTAACATATACCATGAAAAAGAAATGACCATTGTTTGCTAGGGCATGCTAAATAATCTTAAATGCTATTGTTGGGCATGTAAAATGTTACAGCTGGCCACTTACTCATGTACCTTATAGGAGGCACCTTAAACGGGCACTAACAACCCTAAGCCTCCTGGCAGTTCTCAATGACGTTTTAGCAATATGTATCAAGAACTTTAAAGAGGTTCCTTTCATTAATCCTTGGTATTTTAGGCTAAGGAAAAATTACCTGTGGACAGGTAATGAAAGTTAAATGTAGTTTTACGGTAAAATAATTGGCAGCAACCTAAATATTCAACAATGGGGAAAATTTAAATTATTTTTACATCCATGTTATGGAATAGCATATAGCCATTAAAACTTTCTGTGCCACAGTTTCTTTATGTGTAAAGTGAGATATCTACCTCCTCATATGGTTGTTGTGTAGATTAAATGAGTTAATATATGTAAAGTGCTTGGTATATAGCTAACTTTATTTAGTACTTATTGTTGTTATTTTTAGTCTTGTCTTGGTCCTAAGGATCATCTGATCATAGAAAAGTATAATGACCTAACTAAAACTGAGCTATCCTATTTTAGTGAGGATTATATGAGACTGGTAACCTCTCAGGAAGGGAGTCTCAGATATCCATGGTCATGATCTCCTGATGAAGCATATGAAGTCTGTTCTCCTGAATTCTTCTTAGTATTTAACAGTGGCTAGGGTAGTTTTCCCTAATTTTCTACTTTGAGTGAGGAGAGGAGGGTGGGAAACGGGAAGGAACAGGCATGAGGTAACCCAAATTCTTTGCCTTAGAATCCCTTCCATCTCTTTATTCCCTCACATGGCTGAATTTCACATGTAGTTGTAGTGGGACATGAATGGTGATCATAGGCAAATAATACCTCCCTCTGGGAGTATTTGCTTAAATATTTAAAGACTACTTGGGTAACAAGTCCAAGGGGCAAGTTAGAGGGTTAGAAACTATTTTATGATTAGTTTATTTTAGGAAATAATATTAGCCTATATATCAATAGCTTTTAACTATTTAAAGTACGCTTGTGAAACTGTGCTGTTATCTAATTCTCAAAATAACTCCTTTTTATAGATACCATTATTTCCCTACAGAAGCAGAAACTAAGGCTGCAGGAAATGTGAAGTAGTTAGACAAGTTTATCTAGGTACTAAGTAGCACAGCTGGGACTCAGAACTTTAGATTCCAAAGCTAGAGTTCTTTCCCATTTGTATAAGTCCATTTTTGTTGCTTATAACAAAATACATAGAACTGGGTAATTATTTAAAAAAATGAAATTTATTGCTTATAGTTTTTGAGGCTGGAAAGTCCAAAGTCCATCTGGTGGTGGTGACAGTGACCCAGGGGTCTCACATTGCAAGATGGTGTGAGCAGAGAGAGCAAGACAGACTCTCCTCTTCTTTTAAAGTCCCCAGAACCACATCCTGACCACCATTTTTAATCCATTCACTACTGCAAGGTTCTACAATCCAATCACTCTTCAAGGCCCCACCTTACAATTACCATAACAGAATTTCCCACCCTCTTTACAGTCACGGTGGGGGCTAAGTTTCTAATACATAAAATACATAATACAATTCAAGCTTCAGTGAGTTTTGGGGGGACATAATTCAATCCACTACAACATACCAAATAAAGTGTAGCTACTTAGAAATTACCCCAAAGACTGTGTGGATAAAGACATTGTGTTGGAAGGGCAGAGATCAGCCGGCCTCAGTGAGTTGATTCTGTGTTAGAGAATGCTTCCTGTAGAAGACTCAGGACACGCTGTTCAGAGGAAGTAAAAATGAATGCAGGACAATTTGATGGATTTGTACACAGTAGTGACTTAGCAGGAACTGTATTATGAGCTTTTAATTTTTGAAGTTTGGAAAATTATTGGTTTTACAGTATTATAAATGGTAACTGACTTTGAATTTTATACCTTTTCACTAGGCAAAATGTGGATGCTTTAGATACTACTCTGAATCAGAATAATAGGATGAGTTAATTAGAAAAAGCTTTGGTGATTTTCTTGTTATATATTAGAGGTAATTATATGAACCACCATATATACCAATTTGCTTGAATAAAACAAATGAGTTATAGAAGGAATTATATCAGGGTTTGGATAATAAAATTTCCAATAATTGTGATTCCTCTCTGTTTACTAAAGTAGACAGACATTGATTAATAGCAAATTTTGGGCGAGTGTAAATGTCTAGATATATTTCTCTTTAGCAAATGCTTTCATTTTCTGAGAGAAATAACCTGCAGCTGATTTAAAGGGGTATATAAATATTTCCACTGTTATTTGAAATTTTTTTAAATTTGGGAAGGGAGTTGGCATTTATAGATTGGGTTTTGGTTCACACCTTATACTTTTAATATCCTCTCCCAACTCATTTGAAGTAAATGGGGATTTGCTTTAATATAATAAGTAAACTATGGCTGAGGTTAAGGGGCTTGTTCAAGATTGCAAAGCTATTTGGTTTGCTACTATAAAAAAAAACAAACGACAAACCCAGCTTTGTCTGACTCCAACCCCACCCCCACCAAAAAGATTGCAAAGCTGCTTAGTTGTAGAAATGAGACTCAAAGCTAGACTTCCCATTTCCAGTTTTGTTGCTATTTAAAATATACCTTTGATAATGCTGCTGCTGACAGTAATTGCAACTTACACTTATTGGATCCTTACATGTCAAGCACTGTGTTAAGCATATGATGTACACTATCTCATTTAATCATATTGATTTGTAATGTGAAATTTTCAGTGAAATAGTCATTGTCTTTCTAAGTTAAATGAAGTCTTCCATCTTAAAAAAGAAGTGTTTTCAGCTCTAAATATGTAAATGATATTTTATTATAAAATATCATAGAATTATTTCACTCACTGTTTACTAATCCTTTATAACTTGATCACCCTTTCAAAGTCTTTGAATTTAAATTAAGTATGTAAATTGTTTTTTAAATCTTAGGAGATGTGACTTATCAATGCAAGAATGTTTTTTTATTATACTGTATTGACTGTTATCTGATAAATAATTATTACATTTCTCAAGTCATCATATTCTTCCATCTTTTGTTGAAAGAACTGCTCATGTTTAAAGATTTAGATCTTATTCCTTATTTAAGTGACACCTTCCCTGACATCCCCCTAAAAGCTGTTCCTTTTATCCTGTGCTCTCCCATAACATTTTATACATACCACAGATTTAGCACTTGCTCATTCTAATTATTTGTTTACTTGTGGGACTACTCTAGAGAATCTGAATCACTTGAGGATCAGAACATTACCTTATTCACCTTGCTGTCATCAGTACAGTACTTCACATACTATTTGGCATTTTGTAGTGCCTAATAAACTTTTTTCTGAATGAGTATTTTTTTTTTCTTCTTTTTGGTTGCTGGCCAGTATGGAGATCTGAACCTGTAACCTTGGTGTTATAAGGCTGTACTCTAACCAACTGAGCTAACTGGCCAGTCCCAGAATGAGTACTTTTGTACCTTTAATACAGGTAGTTTGCTTGTTTTGGTCATGTCCACCTTGGGTACAAATCTCATCTTTCTAGGCTATTCTGATTCTTTCTTTTTTTTTTTTTTTTTCCTTTTTGTCTTTTTTCGTGACCGGTAACGGGATCGCAACCCTCAGTGTCGCGCCCGTACCGCGACCGGCAATGGGATCGCAACCCTCGGTGTCGCGCCCCGCAGCACGCTCAACCAGTGAGCGGACCGGTCTCTATATGGGATCCGAACCCTCGGCGGGAGCGCCGCTGCGCTCCCAAGCGCCGCACTCTACCGAGTGCGCCACCGGGCCGGCCCTATTCTGATTCTTTCAATTTCAGTGTTTGCTTCTTGCTTTAGCATTCAGTTTTTATTTTTTTTGAGTGAGGTGATAATAGGGATATCTAGGTGCATATATGCGTGCTGTATGTTTAAAAGGTTTTCTGGATATTTGAGATGGGTAAGTAGTCATTAAGTCTTCAGATCTGGTGAATAGCCTGACTCTATCAATTGCACAGGTGAGGAAATTGACAACCAGGTAGGTTAAGATCCTACAGTCTTTCACAGACTAGGAATTAACACCTAGATTCCTGGACACTCAGTCTATTGCTCTTTTCATTTTATCTAGATGAGTAGTATAGTTCCATTTTCCCTCAGCTCATTTGGTGTTCTAGTTATAACTTTCATATTTTTTTTTATATTTTCATATTCAAATTTTTTTTAAATTTCAGCAGGCTCAGAATACTTAAAATGATGGTTAAATAAATTACTTAATGAATAATCCTAACCTGGTCTTCTGTTGCCAGCGTCAAGATACTCATTGGATGTATAAAAATAACAACATAGTCCCTACCTTCGCATAACTTAAAGTTCAGCACAATAAATAGAAGAATAAACAGATAAATTACAAAGGTAAAAAGTAATATTACAGAGATATAAACAAAATGCTGTGGAGACATTAACAGATCCACTAACGTTACTTGGAAGAGTCTGAGAAAGCTTTATTGGGTAGGTGACTTGTGAACTGGGTCAGTTAAACAGGGCAGGAGTAGAACAGTTTTTCATAAATGGATAGCTTGTATAAGGACACAGGGTCATGAGAGAGTTTTTTTATGTTTATCCCTCTTAGTGCTAATTACAAACTACAGTAAATTAGACCAACTTTATTTCTTCTTTCAGAAATCATATTTATATTATTGTATTAGTATTCATTGGCTTTAATTTAAATTATCTATATTTATTTTTATTTTGGTCTTCTCAAGCTTGCTCAGGGAAGGTGGTGAAGGTGGTGAAATTTATTAGTGTCCGATTCACTGAATTATTTCAGGAGTTCTATTTGTGTAGGTATCTCATTTGCGTTCACCCAGACTTCTGACATACTGTATCAAACCAACAGGCAATTTTATGCATGTGTGTATAAAATCAAGAGATTTATTCTAAGGGATTAGCTCATGTGATTATGGAGGCTGAGATGTCCCAAGATCTGCAATTGACAAGGTGGAGACTTCATGAAGAGAGCCAATGGTGCAGTTCCAGGCTGAATCCAAAGGTCTGGGAAGCAGGAGAGCCAATGGTGAAAATTGTAGTTTGAAAGCTGGTAGGCACAAGACCCAGGAAGAGCCAAAAAGCAGAAGACTGGTGTTCCAGCTTAAGCAGTTAGGCAGGAAGAGTTACCTCTTCCTTGTAGGAGGATCAGCCTTTTGGTTCTGTTCAGATCTTCAACTGATTGGTTGAGGGCCACCATTATTAAGGAGGACAATTTGCTTTCCTGAATCTATTGATTCACGTGTTAATCTCATCCAAAAACACCCTCAGAGACAGACTCAGAATGTTTAACCAACTATCTGGGTGCACCCCGTGACCTAGATACGTTGAAACATAAAATTAGCTATCTTGGGGGTATATATTTTTCCCATTAACTCTTAGTTTTCTTTGACTATTGAAAGATATATTTTATTATACAACTGAAGAAAAATTATATACCTGTGCACATAGTAGGCATTCAGTAAATATTGGATTAATGAACTATAAAAGTAAAGGAATGACCCACATTGGCAAATAATAAAGGAGATCATACTTTTGATTATATCACAATTCAGAAGAGAAGATTAGGAGAAATAGATACAAATTAACAGATGGTGTTTCCTGTTATTTCTAGTACTCTTTGAAATAAGTGATTATTGGCTTTTTGAAGATATTGATGTTTTGCTCTTGTAAAAAATGAAATTCATATAAAAATAATGAATTGTTTATGAGAGCAAAAAAATGTGGCTTTGAAAGTCAGTAAAAGTTATTTTTTTGTCATTACTATAGGTTTATTTCCAGGCTAGCCTAACTTGTTCAGTCTTGATATCTTTATTTTTTTAATTATGGTAAGATATACATAACATTCCTTATTTAAAAAATTTTTAAGTACATTCACATGATTGTTCCATCATCATCTCTATCCATCTTTAGAACTTTTTTTGTCTTCCCAAACTGAAACTCTGTACCCATTAAACAATAAATCCCCATTTTTCCTCCCCTAGTTACTGGCAACCAGCATTCTTCTTTTTGTCTCTGAATTTGACTAGGAATACAGAGGGTTTTCTAAGTATCTTACATAAGTGGAATCATAAAATATTTGTCCTTTTGTGTCTAGCTTATTTCACTTAGGATAATGTCTTTAAGGAGTAAGAGTTTTTGATCCAAACCAGTCTGTGTTGACATTACAGATGAAGTACTCTGAGACTGTATTTGTACTATATTTATAAATTAATAATCCACGTGGACCAGTCTTAGTGTACTGCTGGAACCAAAAGAACACATGTCAGTAGGCAAAAGGAATTTCTGTAGGATTTAGGTTCTTTAGTTCTATTTCTTGAATATTATGTAGAATAGAGATGTGTGGACCATAGTAATATTACTTTAAAAATTTATTTCCTCTTTCATTTGTTTTTACCCCATAGGATAGCTGGTTTTGATTCTTTCATCTTGGAACTTTTTTGTAAAACTACACATCCAGCCCTAACCCTCTGTTTTCCTAGTAGTCTTCCTTATTTGTTCCTCTGTATTACAAAGCCTAAAATAATTAGACTGCAAGACAGTCTCAAAGGGTGGGGGAGGTGAAGAGATTTAGCAGGCCACGTGGAAATTCTCTTGAGTGCGCACAGGGAAAGACAGACCAGGAACACTCACATATAAATTTTATCTTGTCACCCGAAAAGCTATTTATGGGTGATAGGAGCTAAATTGTTATAGGTGATTATGACTACTGATTTTACTAACTTATTGAATATTCAGTAGTGATTTTACCCCAACTCCTCCTTCATCTGAAGTAAAACACCTCTAATGCATTTTCTATTTAAGAGATTGTTAATGTGTTTGCTTTAAACAATTTGAATTTTAAAATTAAAAAAAGACAAAACAAAAACCTTTTATCTTTTTAATTTCTCATTTGTCTTACCTATCTTGTTACAGCCTTCTAGAGAGCATAGCCAGTATTTTTTGAACTCATTTTATGTAACATATAGCTTCTGAAGATGATCATTGTAGTTTTAAATAAATACCCTTTATCTTTGTTTTGTTTTTTTTTTTTTTTTTTGGTGACTGGTAAGGGGATCGCAACCCTCAGCTTGGTGTTGCTTGAACCGCGCTCAGCCAGTGAGCGCACTGGCCATCCCTATATAGGATCCGAACCCGCGCATAGTTGCTCCCAGCGCTGCACTCTCTGGAGTGAGCCATGGGGTCGGCCCTATCTTTGTATTTTTAAGAAATAATATACAATTTATCACCTTTTTTATACCACTGCAGTATAATCCTAGTTTATTTGAAGTTTTTTTTTTTTTTTTTTTTTTTTTTGGTGACTGGTAAGGGGATCGCAACCCTCAGCTTGGTGTTGCTTGAACCGCGCTCAGCCAGTGAGCGCACTGGCCATCCCCATATAGGATCCGAACCCGCGCATAGTTGCTCCCAGCGCTGCACTCTCTGGAGTGAGCCATGGGGTCGGCCCTATCTTTGTATTTTTAAGAAATAATATACAATTTATCACCTTTTTTATACCACTGCAGTATAATCCTAGTTTATTTGAAGTAACTTACCAAAGACTTATAAATCATGGCTATATTTATGCCTCTTTTGAGTCTATTTATAGCTTTCTTTCATTATAGTTCTTTTTATATGTTTACTACTTTTCAAGTGCCACTTTTTTTGCTTGCTTGTTTGTCTTAGGCTATACTATCCAGTATGGAAGCCCCAGCATCTTTACAAGGCTATTGTAAAGGGCTATTGAGCACTTGTAATGTGGCTATTAAGAATTAAAATGTGCTTTGAGTGTAAAATATACACCAACTTCCAAAGACTTAGTTTAAAAAAAGCAGTAAAATATCTCTGTAATTTTTATATTGATTACATGTTGAAATAATAATATTTTGGATATATTGCTTCTTGAGTTATGTTTTTATAAATAAAATATATTTATTAAAGTTAATTTTACCTGTTTATTTTATTTTAATGTGACTTAAAAAATTTTTAATTATATATGTGTCTCACATATTTCTTTTAAACAGCATTGGTCTTCAGCTGACTCAGTTATTAGGTCTTATATTGGAGACTTTCAGAATCAAATCCATATTTTGCATGATTTTATAAACTTTTATATAGTCACCCTTCATCTTTGGAGTGAAAAAAATTTTCTCTAACAATGAAATTAGAGGATGTTCATCAGTAAGAAGGGGAGGACAGATTCAAATTTTTTAAGTTACAATCAGAGAAAATGACAATAGGGAGAGATTCCTGATGCCTGATAAAATCATGTACTGGTGATGGGCCTGATACATAGTAAGCACTTAATATTAATTTTAAAAAATGTAGGTCAGGATTTGAAGAGAAAGTAATGATAAGGATATGATACCATGAGTGGAGTAGAGTTACAGTTGACATAAATGGTATAAGTTTGGGCCTTGAGGAGATTGAGGTGAGTTTGGTTTTTTTTTGTTTTGTTTTGTTTTTTGTCCTTTTTGAGACCGGCTGCACCACGCTCAGCCAGTGAGCGCTGTGAGCATACCGGTCATCCCTATATAGGATCCGAACCCACGGCGGGAGCGCTGCTGCACTCCCAGTGCTGCACTCTCCCGAGTGCGCCACGGGCTCAGCCCTGAGTTTGGTTTTTTGCATGTGAAAGTAGGAGCTAGAACTCTGGGCATTTGTGAAAAATGAAAAAGAGAAATGGTGGAGGAAGGGTTGAAACTAAGTGAACTGAGGGTGTTGGTAATTATTTCTCATTTTACCAGTCTCCTAAAATCAGAATTCCAAAAACTGAAATAGTTTATCCAAGTAAGGTTAATGACTTGTTAAAATCTAGAAGAAAGTTCTACCTGTTCTGGTACAGATCAGTATTCTGTCAGGATAACCACGAATAAGCATTTTTCCTTAACTGGTTTGGTAATAGTACTATTTTGCCAAACTTTTCTTCCTCTAAAAGGAAATCCTGTCATCTCATCACCTCTTAAAGGAATTGGTTTCTCCTTTGTGCAAAGCAGAAGTTTTTCATTTATTTGTATTACAAAGTTGAAAGTATGTTACAGGGAAAAAAATGTTAGAAGTCAGGTCAAATAATATTATATATAATAATGCAGTAACTAATTATAAAGCAGTATGTTTACTTGTCATGGTTTTTAAAAGTTGAGCTGATTCATTTTTTTCTGATGTGTGTCTTTTCACAGTTTCTTTGGAGTATCCGTTCCTGTGAATAAAATATGCTAAGCTGTGAATTTTGTGTTTTTGTCTAGGTGTTTATCTGTTCACATGTTTGTTTCACTGCTATTATTGTTCAAGTCATCCACCTGGCAGACAGCAGGCACTAATTGGGTGGGATTGTTTTAACCATTGACTGTATACTAAGTTTAGATTTAGATGGAAATGTAACCCATTTCGTTGGCTTCATTAGTACTACACAGGGCCTGACTAAACTAATTGGTCACAGCTCAAGAAGGTTTCCTGAAAGGTCATGGAACTGTTTTGAACTATTAACATTTTTTCATCCAGGCCTTAGGATCAAAAGTATTCATTTTTAGGGTGACTGACTTATTTTAGGGTCTGGTTGAGTAACTGTGAAGGATTTTTTCTTAGTGAAAATACTCATTTAACTATATGTATAGGGAGTATGTTGAGCAAATAGATTTTAGTCAGATTTGCTGATTTTTTTCATTAATTTTATATATATATATATATTTTAAAAATAATGTTTAATCTGATTAGTGATGTGCATTCTGAAAAATAAACTTATATATTTTAGTTACTGCATGACAAACTGTCATTCAGAATGACAGCTGAACCAAATTACATTGAAAAATTATGCTGCCAAATTCTGAAGATGGCCTGCTTAGAAAATATGGGATATAGACATTTACAACAGAGATTTTAATTCCAGTAAAAGAATGGTTGGGGTCTTGGATCAATATGATAAATGCATTCTGTATTTTAAAACCTTAATTTATTTCTTTGTATATAAAAGGATTAAAGTTATATTAGTGAGGTAGTTTATGGGAATAAAATTTAATTATTAGATGTCTCACACTTGTGACGTATGTTATTAGTTGTTAAAAAGGGACTCTATTAATGTAGTTTATTCCTAAAGAAAAGCCAGAAGTCTTATAAAAGTTTTGCTTTATATTATTATCAGTATATGGTCAGATATTAATGTTTAACATATACTAAGTTATTGAATTATATCATTTTCTAATTTGAGTTCAGTTATTCAGGATGGATTAGTATATTTAATTTGCAGATTATCTAACTCTTTTGTTCCTGGCTACTTCCCTGTGGCCCACCCATCACCTCCCATTTAAATACCAGTCTGTCTTAGTCTGTTTTAAGCTCCTGCTATAACAGAATATCTGTGACTGAGTAATTTACAAAGAACAGAGATGTACATCATACAGTTCTGGAGGCTGGGAAGGCCGAGGCCAAGAGGCCTGCATCTGGTGAGGGCCTTCTAGCTGTCATCCAGTGGTGGAAGGTAGAAGGGCAAGAGAATATGAGCAAGGCAGCAAGAGAAGACTGAACTTGCTTTTATAACAAACCCACTTTTGAGATAATGCACCCATTTCTAAGATAAATTATCCTAAGATAAAAATATTCCTAAGATATATTAATCCATTCATGAAGGCAGAGCCTTCATAACCTAATTTCCTCTTAAAGGTCCCACCTCTTAACACTGTTGCATTGGCGATTAAGTTTCCAGCACATGAACTTTGGGGGATACATTCAAATCATAGCATAGCCTATTGGGTCTGAATATGTATATACATTTTCAATCTAACTCCATAAATGATCACATATTCATTTTATCCCACAAATATTTATTGAATACTTAGTGTTTATATTGCTAGGCACTGAGGATACAATGATTGGGAGTTTATAGTACTGTAGGGGTGACAAATACACGTAATGAAGGGTGTAAATTCTATGATAGATATTGATTAGTGCATAGTCGGCTACACTGAAGGAAGAACTCTTCCAAGAGAGTCAGAAGAAGTCTTCATTAAGGTGGTGATGCTTGAGTTGAGTTTTGAAAGATGGCTAGATCTATCTAGAGCTGTTCAGTCTAAAAGATAGCCAAAAGCCACACATGGCTAGAGAGCACTTTAAATGCCATCGAAGTATAAAATGCACACTTAGTTTTGAAGACCAGGTATAAAAAATATGAAATATCTCAATTTTTTGATATTGATTACATATTGAATATTTTGGATATTTGGATATACTGGGTTAAATAAAATATATTAACTTCACCTGTTTCCTTTTATATTTTTCTTTTAATGTGACTAATAGAAAATTTTAAATTGCATATGTGGCTTGTTTCTGTGATTTGCATTAGAGTTTTATTGGACAATACCAATTGTCCAATAGTCGGGAGGTGACATATCTGAAATTTGTAAGATTTCCAAAACAGATGAACCATTTACAAGTATACAAAAAACTAATAGATATCCTTGCATGCTCTCTCTCCATACAATGGTACTTCAAAAAGAGCATGGAAATATTCATATTATCTTGTAATTCTATTTTTCCGTGCACTTTTTCAAGTATCCTCATAAGTATCCATATGTGTGTATATTTGTGTATGTATACACACACACGATCTTTATGTTGTTTGAGTCATTTATACTTTGAGTTTTTCTGTTGTATGTCAGTAAACCTATTCTAACTAATGCATCGACTTAATTTAAAAACCACATGTCTTTGGGGAAAACTTGTTCTCCCTGCTCTGGTAAAAATTGCCTAAATAATTAATGGAAATCAATATGGCAACAAATTAAAAAGCATTTTATTGTCAGCAAATACTTTGGAGGGCAGATTGGAAACATTGGTGTAGAACTGAAGAAAAAATTATTAGAATAAAATGTAGGATTTTGTTTCACAATTGGATGAAAGTACTGTTATTTCCTGCCTGATTTGTTTATGTCATATTTACTACTAGATTGTGTTTCTTGATGAAATAAACTGTTTTGTGAGCTACTATAAAAAATATATGTGAAAATACACTTTCCACAGAAATCCATATATTCCCTTTTATCATAACTAGAAATCAAGAAGTAACCCTACCTTTACCTGGAAAGCAGGATATTTACTTTCTGAAGATTTACTTGATTTATCAGAGTAAAAGTTCCCTCTTGGTTACTGCTTTGGATATTATCGGGGCACCATATTTTAAACAGGACTCTGAATTGATTACTAGAAATCTAATCCTAGTGCTTAATCAGATTTCAAAGATTATCTAGTTTTTCAGATGTGGAAACCTAGGCACAGAGAAGTTGCTAATTTAATCTGGGCTATTCAGTTTTTAATACTATACTATAGGACTGGATTTCAGATTTCTGAATTTCTAGTCTAGCGATTATCTCTTCTATTATATTTACCTAAGTCTCTTAAGTTTGGCTGGTACATTAGTTTGCTAGGGCTGCCATAACAAATACCACAGACTAGGTGGCTTAAACAACAGAAATTTATTTTCTCAGTTCTGGTGGCTAGAAGTCTGTGATCTAGATGTCCACAGTGTTGGTTTCTTCTGACTCTCTCTCTTTGGCTTGCACATGGCCATCTTTTCCCTGTGTCTTCACATGGTCTTTCCTCATGTATCTGTGTCCTAATCTCTTCTTTCTAGAGGGACACCAGTCATATTGGATTTGGGCCTACCCGTCTCACCTCATTTTATCTTAATTATCTCTTTAAAGTTCCTATCTCCAAATCCAGTCACATTCTGAGGTTCTGGTGTTTAGGATTTCAAAATATGAATTGGGGTGGGGGTGGGGGGTGCTGTGGAGACACAGTTCAGCCCATAATGGCTGATCTTAACTGAAGTGAAAATAAGGATAAAATGAGTGATGGTGATTAAAATGTAGATCTTTTCTTAGTAATGCTTTACTTAAATTCCCTTTAAAAATGACACTATTTTCCATTTTGTAAGTCTCTTTCTTACTTTGAATTATATCATCCTTTTCCATGCTTCTACTTTTTCGTTTTGTTCTCCCTCATCTTTTTTTCTTATATACCTTCATCTATGCATCCAAAGGCATTACCTATTCACCAGTATCTTGTTAATTCTAAAAAGTTCTGACTCCTTTCTTCAGCTAATTACAACGAAAACATCTTTTTTATGTCTGCTGTAATGTTTGTAGAAAATTGAAGTCTTCACTTTTCTTTATTAATAGCAATAATATTAACAATAGCAATAATATTAACAATAATAATGAACCTCTGTTAAGCTTGTTATAAGTACCAGGCATTGTGCTAAGTGCCTCATATGCATTAAATCTCATAAAACAGTCCTATGAGGTTGGCAGAGTTTTGTAGATAAGGAAACTGTGGCTTAAACAAAATGAAATAATTTTTCTAAGATTTTATAGCAAATAAGTTAGGCTTCAAATAGAGGCAGTACTTGCTATGGTTACTGCCTCTTTTTTAGAATTTTTTTTTTTTCTTTTTGTCTTTTTTCGTGACCGGTAACAGGATCGCAACCCTCAGTGTCGCGCCCGTACTGCGACCGGCAACAGGATCGCAACCCTCGGTGTCGCGCCCGCAGTGCGCTCAACCAGTGAGCGGACCGGTCTCTATATGGGATCTGAACCCTCGGCGGGAGCGCCGCTGCGCTCCCAAGCGCCGCACTCTACCGAGTGCACCACCGGGCTGGCCCTTTTTTAGAATTCTTAAGAATTTAATTTACTGTTTCAAATCCTAACTGTATTCTCCTTGAAATACAAATCTGTTGATTTCAGAAATGTTAAAATGTGAAAAAAATGTTTTTTTAGAAAAAAGGAAATATGGTATTCTCAATTAGTATAATAATCCCATGGCAGGCATTTCTGTCCCCATTTTACATATAAGAAAAGTGAAGCTTGGTGAATTTGAAGCTAAGAATTTTGGGCAATATAGAAGCAAGAGGTTTTTGTAAGAGAGTGACATGAGCAAAGCAACATGTTCATTCCATGTAGGTGGATCTGATTGGATAGACTAGTGTCCTCTTATCCTTTCAGTATTTCTTACATTTCTCTTCTGAAACAGGACTGATCAAAGAAAGGACACTCTGTTCTGCGGTGAAATATGTATAATTATTGGGGTATCTTTTTTAGCTCCATCTTTTTCTTGCCATTTGTAACTATAAACTGATGTACTTTGCTCTCTAGATTTATAAATTAATGCATAAATACTATTTGAATCAAATCAGTTTTTGTGTCCTGATTTTCTGTAAATAGCTTGGCTTTTGTGGTATGATTAATCTGAATTTAAATCCTGGCTCTGCCTCTTCTTTGCTTTATGACCTTGAGCCAAGTATTACATTTCTCTCAGCTTCTGTTTCTCTCTCTTTTTGTATATCTGTCTCTCTTTATCCCTTATATATGTATGAATATATATTTGAGGATACTTCAAAAAGTTCGTAGAAAATAGAATTAAAAGATAATATAAAATCTTTCCATGAACTTTTTGAAGTACCTTGGTATATATCCTTCATCTATATGAAAACATGAAATAAATGTTATTTTTCCCTTTTATTCCCCTCTCAATTGGGAACTGTGTATATGATAATTATATACATGACAGGTCATAATATTATTAACAGTTTTTGTTACTATACTGAATGTTCATTTAGTGCATTGCTATACAAAGTGTGGTCCACAGATGGGTTTATATATCGTGAAATGTTTGCTGGTCTAAGAGGAGATGAGATTGCTCCGAAATGTAAATCAACTGTGTCACTAAGCACACTGTTTATTTCAACTAACTTTTTTTTTTTTGTAATTTTATTTATTTTAATTGACACATTGTAATTATACATACTTATAGGGTACAATCTGATGTTATGATACATATATATGTTGTATAATGATCTGATCAGGGTAATGTATCCATTACCTCATGCATTTATCATTTCTTTGTAACATTCAAAAGCCTCTCTAGCTATTCTGTAATATACAAAACTTAAGTGTTAACTGTAATCATCCTGCTCTGCAATAGAACACCAGAACTTATTCATCCTATCTGGTTGTAATTTTGTACCCCTTTGCCAACCTCTCCCTGTTTTCCCTTTCCACTTTGCCTTCTACAACAGTGATAAGCAACCTGTTCTCTATAAAGATCCAGCTATTTCTGGTAACCACTGTTGTACTCTCTGTTTTTATAGTATCTTTTTTTTTTTTTAAGATTCCACATATGAGTTCTCATGTGGTATTTCTCTTTCTGTGCCTGGCTTACTCCACTTAACATAATGACCTCCAGGTCCATCCATGTAGCCATGAATGATGGGATTTCATTCACTTTTATGGGTGAACGGTATTCCATTGTGTATACCTACCACATTTTTTAAATAGTTCATATGCTGTTGGACACTTAGGTTGATTTTATATTAGGTTGATTCCATATCTTGGCTATTGTAAATTGTTTTGCAGTAAACATGGGAGTGCAGATATCTTTTTGACAAACTGATTTCATTTCCTTTGGGTATATACCCAGTAACGGGATTGCTGGATTGTATGGTAGTTTTAATTTTTTGAGGAAGCTCTATACTGTTTTCCATAATGGCTGTAGTAGTTTACACTGCACCAAAATTGTGCAAGTGTTCCCTTTTCTAAAAATACATCCTCACCAACATGTTTTCTTTTGTCCTTTTGATAATAGTCATTCCAACTGGAGTGAGATCTCATTGTCATTTTGATTTGCATTTCCCTGATAATTAGTGATGTTGAGCATTTTTTCACATGCCTGTTGGCCATTTGTATGTCTTCTTTTGAGAAATGCCGATTTAAGATCCTTTGCCCAAGACTGTCTTGATAAAGGAAGCAGTGTTTATTTCAGTCTTTTTTTCATTGGCTGGCAGTCTGAGTAGCATGAGTGTAGAACCCTTCTGGGGGACATTTTGAACAAAGCTTAGTTTTATTTATTTTATTTTCCTTTTTGTTTGTGGTGTTAGAAAGTTTTGCTGTTGTTAGTGAAAAGATTATTGGTTTTGGATTTGGATTCTGATCTTGATTTTGTTACTTTACTTGGGCAAGTCATGTAAGTGTTCTGGACCTTATTTTGCCTGATTGAAAATGAAGATTGGGTTAAATGATGTCTGTGGTCCTTGTAGGCTTTAACATTGCTAATAATCTGTGATTTCTAAATAGTATTTTTTTCCCTTTTTTCAGAAAAAGCAGAACATAGACCTCATTAAGGTGGAAGATAAAAATCACTGGAATAGAAACATACTTTATGAAGCTTTTTTTTGGAATAGATATTTTATTAAGCCCCTGTCAATCATATAACAAGGAGTTGGTGCTAAGGATACAATGATTATTAAAGCTATTTTGTCCTATTTTTACTATTTTTGTAGTAATCTCTTGGGGGAGATAGACAAGTAAATATAATAATGTATACATGTAAATATATAAATATAATAGGTGATATGTTAGAGATATGGACCAAAAAATGTGTGAAACAGGAGGCTGTGAGAGATTAACTTTCTAGAACAGAGATAAGCAAACTTTATCCAGGTATTTCAGGCTTTATGGGCCATGTGGTGTCTATTGCAACTACTCAACTCTGTAGTTTTAGTGGAAAGGCATCAATTTAAATAAAAATACATAATTTTGCAGCAGCAATTCTCTGGCACCAATTAGGTGTGCTAGAATTCAATTCAGTCCTGACCCTAACTACCTGGAGTTAGTGCAAACCCTATAAGTTATGGGCAAAGTCTTTCAATTCTGACACTAATTACCTGGAATTAGTGCAGACCTCACAAGATAAGGGCCCAGTCCAACACTGCCTTCACTGCAGATGCCAGCCTCAAGTGGAGCTACCTGCACTTCTGCCTGGCCAACTACAAATTCACAGGTGCCCACACCTTCCTCAGGTTCAATATTGCCAGAACAATTCACAGAATTCAGGAAAGTGCTCTATGTACGGTTACATTTTATTATAAAGGATATAACTCAGTAATAGCCAAATGGAAGAGATGTATAAGGCAAGGTATTGGAAGGGAGTGGGCTTCAGAGCTTCCATGCCCCCTTTGGGCATGCCACCCTCCCAGCAGATTGATGTGTTTGACAACCCAGAAGCTCCCTGAACCTTGTTGTTCAAGAGTTTTTATCAAGGCTTCATTCTGTAGGCCTGATTTGTGGGCCACATACTTGAACTCAGGCTCCAGACCTCTATTCACTTGCTTGGTCTTTTTGGCCTGGCCAGCCCCTCCCTTGAACATGAGTCACCTTGTTAGCATAGACTCAGGTATGGTCAAAAGGGTCTTGTTATAAATAACAAAATACTCTCTTGTCACTCAGATAATTCTAAGGATTTTTGAAGCTCTGTGCCAGGCACTGAAGGCAAAGACCAAATACTGTATGTTGTCTTAATAATTAAATGAATGGGGGTGGTTATGTTCCAATAATTTACAATAAGGCATCAATCTAGAATTGACCACAGTCAGTAGTTGAAGACTCTTGCTATAGAAAAATGGGAAAGGCTTCTCAAAGAAGGTGAGATTTGAATTGTATCTTCGATTTCTTTTATTTTTGTTGACGTTATACTTTCATAGAATTTTTAAAATGATATATAACAACCTCAGTGATGTAATTTTAGGGAAGAATTCTTTAGTTCAGTGGCACTACCCATAGAGAGATTTTTTTTGAGGTGCTTGGTGAGTAACCAAGGAAATTTTTCAGCACATGTGCCCTGATTATTAACGTGTTTCAATATCAGTTGAGAAAGACCACAGTTCTACTTAGACCTTAATTCTTCTTTGTGCCTCTGATTAAGAAGGCTTGAAAATTAGCTGCTTGATGACAACTGATAGATGTTGTTCTGCTGAGTGATCATGATTTTTTATCACAATCCTCGATTAGTGATATTTTAGTCAAATCTGTTGCTACTAGAATGCTATTTTCTTTCTGTCATTTTTATTTTGAGTCCCACTCTTTGGTTTTCAAAATAGTGAAAGGAATTAGAGCCATGGGTTAGAGTATTAACCCTTTGACTTAAGTGGGCCACATTCTGAGACCTATCCAATGAAGGAATAGAAATTTGACACTTATTTTGCTATATAATGGAGGTTAAAGCATAAACCTTTAAAACTTTTGGTTTCTGCTTTTCTTTTTTCTTTTTTTTTTTGCCAGAGTAGAAGAGGTCTTCTGTTCTTTTGGAGTTTTCACAATGGAATGGATAATCATGCTGATACAAATTTACCTGCTTATCTTGTTAATTTCACATTTTAGTATACATGAGATTTCAAATGGTCACAAAAATGAACATTTAGAGGGCTTTAAACAAAATAAACTATGGCAGTGGGCCAGAATTGACTCTTTTAATAGGAAAGGGGAGGGTTTGGGTTCGCTGTTATTGCATTGCTTATGTGATGTGACTGTAAGCAGACAGTGAGGAGTGAAGATAATTGCCCTTATGAGTACATGCAATAATGATGATAAAGCGAGGGTAATGGAAAAATAACCTAATATTTTAGGGACACAATAAAAGCAAAATTCAGGAGAACCAAAGTGGAGCTCATTGTTTTTGTCCATAACCACAAATGAGTTAGTAGTATCTTTAAACATCAGGAGCAAGTACTTAAATTTGTTTATATGTGTGGACCACAGCAATATTCTGTCAGTCAACAACAGTGGAATAGCTTGTTTACTTGCTCTTTCTATTGAAGTATTTGTTTGTTTGTTTGAATTGAATATCTATTAAATATTGTTGGTACTGAGGCCCATAGGGAGAGAAAAATAGAACAATAAGGACATTTTTTTACCTAGTAGTTCATGCATGAGGCTAAACGTATAATTCTCATAGCAACCCTATGAGATAAAGTCCTGTTTATAGTTTACATATGAGGAAACAAGATTAGGCAACTTGCTTAGACCTAGGTCAAGCAGACAAAAGTGACTGCCTCAGACTCAAATCTTCCACTGGTGTTCTTTCCTAATAGACACAATTTTATGTTTTATGAGAGAAAGGCAAAGAACTATAGATTTTCTTAGGATTGACAGATGACATCTTATTTGAAGAGTGGAGAGTCAGGGAAAAGCTTCATAATGGAGAAATGTGGAAGATGAAGTGAAAATCTAATGTGAGGCCTGAGCATAGAGTGCATTGCAGATTAGGTCACAACATGAAGAGTTATCTGAGTCAGAGCTGTTCCATTTTTTGATTGTGGCCCATTTTTTTCTCTAGGAAAAGTGTCCAGATTTTGAGGCTTTGTAGTTTAAATGATATTTTGCTTCTAGAGAACTTCCCTACTAGACTACATACCTATTATCTATGTTTATATTCTTAAGTGTAATAAGAATACTGTGGACTGTCCATAAATTTTTTTTTTTGTGGTTGGTCAGTAAGGTTATCCAAACCCTTGACCTTATGAAGGTCATGCTCTAACCAATATCATATCATATCATATATCATATAAGCATCCTACTTGAACCAGTGAACAAGTGGCCAGCCCTGCACATAATTATCTCAAGCAGAATAGATGCTACCATTAATCAGTACCTCATTCATCCTGAAAATTGGAGTAATTTTCCCCTATAGATGAAGGTTCATGGATTATGTTTCACATTTCCTGTGCCTGGCATACACTAGGTATTCAGTCACTGTTTGTGGAAGGAGGGAAGGAAGGACAGAAAGATACACTTGTCATGTAAATTTGTTCTTTAGTCAGTCTTTAACCTTCAGATGGGCATATTCTAAGCAATGTTGATCAAAAAGTAAGGAACAACAAGTTTGGGGAACATTCTAAAAGTCTGTAAGTCAACTGTATTTGTTAATGGCAAGGTTTGGTGCTGGCTTACAAGGCTTTGATAATATTTATTGATAGAAAGAATTGAAAAAGTTTTACAGTGAACACCCATATACATATCACCTTGATTCTACAATTTATATTTTATTAAACTATCACATATCTATTTTTTTGCATCCATCCTTCAATCAATCTCTTTTTTTTTCTTTTTTTGGATGCATTTCAAACTAGGTTGCAGCCATGTGTATCTATTGATTCAAATTTAATATTTGGTTATGTCTCCCCTCTCCCTCTCCATAAAATTACATATGGTGAAAACATCAAGTCTTAAGTACTATTTTTAATGGGTTTTGACAAATGCATGCACCTGGATAATGCAAACCCTTGTCTAGATGTAGAATATTAGTCACACCAGACATTTCCTGATAACCATTCCCAGTTAATTCTTACCCACATACCCCCAGAGGCAACCAGCCTAGATTAGTATTGGTTATTGTAGAATTTTATATAAATGTAATCTAACAGTATGAATGAACTCTTGAGTAAAGCATTTTTCAATTAATAGGGAGCTTCTGCAATTTGTTCATATTTTTGTGCTTTTTGGCAGTTTGTTACTTTTTACTGATGAGTTGCAGACCGTCTTATGAATATGCTGTAGTTAATTTACCCATTCTCCTGTTGATGGAACTCTAGGCTGTTTCTAGTTGTTGGCCATTATGAATAAAACTTCCTTGAACATTCATGTACAAGTCATTTTGGGATATATTTTTTCATTTCTTTTGAGTAAATACCTAAGAATGTAATTACTGGGTCAGAGAGAAGATATATAGTTGGTTTTAATAAAACCTGCTGTACCTTTTTCCAAATGGTTGACAAACTTTTTGTACTTCCAACAATGTGTGAGAAATTCCACTCTCCCCAGTGTTTCATATGGTCAAGCTTTTAGCCATTCTGATGGATATAATGATATCTCATTGTGGTTTTAATTTGAATTTCTGGGATGGTTAATGGTGTTAAGCCCATTTTAATGTCTTAATTGTCCATTCTTAAATCTTCTTCTGTGAGGTACCTATTCAAAACTTTTGCAAATTTGTAAATAAAAGTAAAAATTGTTCTAGGTGTTCCTTATATATCCTAGATATATATATTCCTTTGTCAGATGTATGTTTTTTGAAAATTTTTTCAGTCTGTAAAATTTCTATTTAACTAAAGCTATCTTTTCATGAGCACTTTTTAATTTTGATGAAATCTAATTCATCAACTTTTCTTTTAGGTTATTGTTTTGTATCCTTAAGAAAAACATTGCCTTCACTATAGGTCATGCAGATGTTTTTCTGTGTTTTCTTCCAGAGGCCTTATAGCTTTAGTTCTTATGTTTAAGTCTATAATTTATATAAAATTATTCTTTATGTGTGGTGAGATAGGGATTCAGGTTTTTTGTTTGTTTTTCTCTCTGTATTAATATCCATTTGTTTCATCACCACTTGTAGAAAAGACTTTCCTTTCTCTATTGGATTGCTGTGGCACCTTTGTAGAAAATTGAATGATGCATAAATATGAATATGTCTTGTTCTTGTTCCCTTGATCTATTTGTCAGTCTTTATGTCAGTATTATGATGCCTTTTTTTTTTCTTTTTGGCCACTGGCCAGTACAGGGATCTGAACTATGATGTCTTGATTGCAGTAGCTTTATGTAAATTTTGAAATCAGGTACTTTAAGTCTTTCAATGTTTTGTTGTTATCATTGTTTCCACCTAAGATTGCCGTGAATATTCTAGTCAGTCTTTTGTTTATTTATCTGTATTAACAATTTGGAATCAGTTGTCAGTTTCTACCAAGAGGCCTGGTGGAATTATAAGTAGAGTTGTGCCAAATATATAGCTTAATTGAGAGGAAGGGGAGATTGACTTCTTAAAAATACTTAGTCTTCCAATTCATGAATATGGTGTGTCTCTCATTTACTTAGATCTTTTAAAAATTTCTCCCAGCATTGTTTTCTAGTTTATAGTTTAGAGGCATTATATATTTTTGTTTGTTTGTTTTATACACTTATTTCCAGTTGTTTTTTAAAAATGCTATTTGCTATGGTTTGAATGATGGTGGTCCCTCCAAAATTCATGTTGAAACTTATTCCCCAGTGCAGCAGTATTAAGAGGTGTGGATATTGGGAGGTGATTAATGAAACAAAGTGAGCCGAGATGTCGGGTACCGTTCAAACTTTATTAAAGAAAGAAATCTGCTGGGCTGTACTTCAAATGGAGGACAGCCTAGGGCTGCCCTGAAAATGGGGGAGCGCAGCAACAATGGGTTTGCAAGAGTTTATATTAGTTTTTGGGTGCAAAATGTATGGGGGGGAGGGACCATTAGGTTGATATAACTGGGTGGAGAACTATGCCGATGCAGAAGCCAGGAAGTTGTTTCTAAGTCACGAACCTTCTCTTAAAGGGAAGGGGGGGAGGGGCTTGGTGCTGGAGTGGAAGACGAGGCCGGGCAGCTATTTCGTGCTGGTGCTTATTGTGTGCACAATGGGGCCGGCCATGTCCAAAATCCACATTTCCTGCCTTTTAAGTATAAGAAGAAGGGAAAAGGGGCGAAGGTTTCATCCATCTGAAGCTACTTCCTGATGGAGATGGGCGAAGAGATGAAAAAATAAAAGATTTATGTTGGTGGGCAAAAAAATTAGGTGGCCAGGTACTGGTTTTGTGTGGGGAGGCTGTATTCCTCTGGCAAAGGGTCGCTGATTCTGAGGGGCTGATATTTTCCTCACAGGAACAATTTGGCGACTTTTTGTTTGGTGAATGTTTCCATAAGAAATTAGAGAAACACCACAAGAGACAGGGACCAAAAAGTAGGATGAGGCACAGTTAGGGGTCCTAGTAGGGGCATAAGCCAGGGTATTTAAGGGTTTAGTGAAATGGTTTAAGTTGTTTTGGATTACCCCAGACTTATTTACATAATAACAGCATTCCTTCCCCAAGAAGAGGCAGGTGCCTTCCTTCTTGGCTGTAAGAAAGTAAAGTAAAGGGCCTGACGGTTCTGTAAAGAGAATGTTGTGAGTGAGGTGACCTGTTGCTGTAGGGAGGAGATGTTATCTATACTTAGTTTTTTTGAGGTTTTTGATAGAATTGAGAGGCAGTAGCAGGGCCCGCTATGCCAGTGCCTGTTGCAGGAAGGATCCCTTCCCCAATTAAAAGGTACAATTAGTGCCCTATGGGAGCAGGGGCACTTCCTGAGAGGGAGGGGCTGAAGTTAGTCTCAGTCCGATCTCTATCCCTTCATTGTCTGGAGGGTGATGTCAGGGACTGAGCCAAAAGAATATGCAAAAAATCGAGTTGGGGGGACAGGCAACAGGATAAGGTAGTTTCACAAAGGAAATGTATTCCGGTTTTAGGGCACGCATGAGGAGGGGGTTAGTTCTAGCATTTGGTGTTAGAAAGGCACAGTGTGGTCAGACCCCACATAACGTTTACAGTCCCTGCTGAGGTGAAATTAGAGGAAACTGAAGGGACATTTGTGGAAATGTCGGCTGCATCGACAGGGAGGGGGTGACCACAAAGTTTTTTGCAAAGTGGGAGACAGATGAGTTGCTTGGAGACCAGTCTGATTTGCTGAAGACTGCATTGTCCCTGCGGACCTGGAACCTCAATGTTCCAGGTAAGGAGGGGGCATTGAAATAGGAGGAAAAACATGGGAAGGATGTTACGGGTTAGGGAGCCAAAAGAATTTAAAGGGCACATTGCCACAATGAAATTGCTAAGAAGCATCCTACTGATAGGAGGTAAAGGAGTGCCAGGAGAAATCTTCCTATAATGTTACACTCCTTTGGGGCAGCTGCTGCCAATCCTGTAGCAAGTACTAGAACAGATAGTATAATAGGAGCTTTTGTGTGAGGGACTTGAAGCAGGCCTGCAAGAGTGAGAGGATAATCGCAAGGGGAAAGATTATCCTTCTTTTGGGTTTGGAGGAAGAGTGGAGGTCCTGGAGGTTTTTAGTTTCGTGGGTCCTAAAATGGACCAAGTGTGAGGAGGTGTTGGGTTGGGGTTTGAGTAGAGGGACCCCTCTGGCTTGGTGTTCACAGATTCTTTGGGTAAAGTTTTAGGTGCTAGTTTTACCATGGATAAGTGATATCAAGGGGCCTTTTCTAGTACTTTTAGTGCAATGGGGGTGGTGAGAAGTACTGTATAAGGCCCTTCCCAACATGGCGAGAGAGGCTTTGGGATTCGGGTTTTAATATATGCTTGCTGTCCTGGGCTCAGTTTAAAGTTTGAGGAAGTAGTGGGGAAAGGATGAGGTAACAGACAGCCTGTTCCTGAAGAAGATTCCTAATGAGCGAAAGAGTATGAAGAAACTGGCCTAAAGGTGATGAGCTGGATGGGAGAGGTGTGAGAGTGAAGGGGCTACCGTACATAAGTTTGAGGGGGGCTGAGGCCTTTGGGCTTGCAGGGGGCAGCCCGTAGGTGAGTGAGTGACTGGTGGGTAGGCCAAAACAAGGGATGATTTCTGAGGTGAGAGCATGCATTACTGCTATAGCATCCTCCGAAGTGCAGGGAAAAGCCTCAAACCAACCTGAAAAGGTATCTACTAAGGTTAGAAGATAGCATGTCCTTTTGTGGGGAGAGTAATTTAAGGGCTGAAGAAGGTGTAGTAGGAGTTCATAGCCTATATGAATTGAATTATGGAAATCTAAAAGGATTTGCTCAGCTTGTGCAGTAGGGAGGACATAGTGACCGGAGAGAGTATACCACTTGTCCTTTCTCTGTTTCCCCAACTGTTGGAGGTGTTGTATTTCTTGGAGTATGTATTGGGATAAGGGCATAGGGGCCATGAGAAGGACCTGAGCAGGAGAGGAAGAGTGGGAGCCTGGTGACTGAGCAGCTTCAATAGCTTATGTTAGCTGGCGCTCCCGTCTATGAACCGTGTAACGGGATGCAGGGAGATGTGTGGAAAGGGATTGAGAAAGAGGTTTAAATCCTTCATGCAGTTAGGTTTTAAGGGTTGTAAGTGTTTTGGGATGAGAATGGCTGGATTTAAGGGAAGGGCAAGTTTTGAAGGAAAACTGGGAATTTTTAATGAAAGTAAGGTGAATAAGTTGTCGGCGAGAAGGGGAGAGAATTGACTTGGCCTTATGGCTGAGAAAGTTTAAAAGTTAGTCTGGAGCTTTTTTATACTAAAAGGGCGGCTGCTGCTGAGGCCCATAAACAAGGAACCATTCTCGAGCTGTGGTGTCTAGTTGTTTAGAGAAGTATGTAATTGGGGAGAAAATATTTCCTGTTTTTTGCCCCAAAACCTCGACTGCCAATCATTTGGTTTTGGTGACAAATAGGGTAAAAAGATGAGATAGGTTTGGGAGGGATAGAGCTGGGGCTGTGAGGAGAGTGGCTTTTAATTGCTGGAAGGGAGAATGAATTAGCTTTGTAGGATTTAAAAGAATGTCAGGATCCCCTTTGGCTGCCCCATAAAGTGGTTTTGCTAGCACCCCAAAGTTAGGAATCTATAGGCGAAGATACCCAGCAAGCCCCAAGAGAGAAAAGATTTCATCCTTGTGGTAGGGAGTTCAGAAATTAGACTCTTGAACTGAAGGAGAAGAAATTTGGGCCTTGCTGGGGGACACTTGATATTCTCTGGAGGCCAGGAAATTAAGGAGAGTAACAGTGTGGGCCTGTGAATCCTCATAGGAGGGGCTACAAATGAGGAGGTTATTTACATATTGTATTAAAGTGCTAGAGGTTGATGGGGGGAAGTTTAGATAAGTTTTGAGCTAAGGCCTGGCCAGAAAAGTGGGGGCTATCCCGAAACCCCTGAGGTAGTACTGTTTAAGTTGTTGGGAATAGGATTAGTCCTGTACTAAATAGTATGAGCCATTAGGCTTTATAACTGGAAGGATGGGTGTATTGAAAGGTGAGTGGGTAAGCGGTGAGAGATGAGAAGAAAGGAGTTTGTGTATGATGGGTTTTAAGCCTATTAGGTGTTGTTAGTGATGGGGTACTGTGGGACATTAGGGAACAAAGAGGGGTTCCACAGTTTAGCAAGGATAGGGGAATGGTGCATAGCAATGGTGGGAGAAGAAGCATCCCATACTAGGGATTAACCTTGTCCGAGGAGGAGAGGAAAGTGGAAGCCTCAGGGGCCAGGTCTGGGTGGGGCCTGTAACCAGAGTATTGTAGCTGGAGTTAAAGTGTTTAGGGTAAGAGTAGCTTTGAATTTGAAAAGAATGTCTAGTTCAAGTAAGGGGGCTGGGCATTGAGGCATTGTTAAAAATTTGTGTGTGAACTGGATGTGTTGTAGGGTGTAGGAAAGATGTTGAGTGATCTGTGGGCAGTATTCTAATCCTGTGACCCCTACTATTGTGATAGGGGATGGGGTTGTTGGTCCTGCATGTTCAGGAAGGGTAGAGTAAATGGCCCCTGTATCGATGACAAAAGAGTTGGCATACCTGCTATGAGGTGAGTTACCCTGGGCTTATCATGCGTGGTGATCTCCATGGGGGCCTTGGCCCCTGGGCATTGTTAGTCCTCCTCCTGGGCAAAGCTGAGAAGCACCAGTACGGATGGCCCTGAAGCCAAAGGCTATAGGTTGGGGACTGGGCCACTCCCTGTCTGGCGAGTAGCACAGTTAATCCCCCAGTGATCTGGTCATTTGCAGTGAGGACAGGGCCCTGGATGGGGCTGTGGATTGGTATATTTTTGTGCCCAGTGGCCCTTGACCGCATTTGAGGCAGTTTCTGGGTGGCTTGCCTCTTAAGGCAGCCGACTTTGGAGTATGTGAGCCATGGATGGCATTAGGCAGGAGCTGGTATTTGGCTTGATCTCTTTTATAGTTTTTGCTAATATCAGGGGCTGATTGGGTAATAAAATGAAAGTGTAAGAGGGCCATGCCTGCAGGGGAGTTTGGATCTATACATATGTATTTATGTAAAGCCTCATAGAGGCAGGTTAGGAACTCGCTGGGATTTTTAGTGGATCTCTGTGTAATTTTTTTAAGCTTGTTATAATTGACTGACTTGTGAGTAGCCTTTTAGAGGCTGTGAAGTAGGTGTGTGATTATGTTATCCCAGAGATCTTGATCCCCGTGGCTAGCCTGGTAGTTCCAATTTGGGTCTATGCAAGGAACAGCAATGTCTCCCACAGGCCATCTATTATTTTGAGCATGTACCTGAGCCGCCATCCAGACCTGCTCCCTGTACATGGACTCAGACAATTCCTTCCATCCCAGCCACTTTATGGAAGGGTTATAAAAAGCTGGAGCTGAGGTGGGGTTGTTGCCTCCCACAGGCCATCTATTATTTTGAGCATGTACCTGAGCCGCCATCCAGACCTGCTCCCTGTACATGGACTCAGACAATTCCTTCCATCCCAGCCACTTTATGGAAGGGTTATAAAAAGCTGGAGCTGAGGTGGGGTTGTTGCCTGATGAAGTGGGAGAAGGAGAGGGGTTGAGTGGCTGAGGATGAGTGTCTCGAGGCCAGGTAGAGGGAAGAGAGCGAAATGTGGAGGGCTGATGGATTAGAAGATTGATCCGAGTCTGGAAGGGGAGGTCGAGCATGAGCTAGGAGAATTTGAGCCATAGGACAGTTTTGACAGAGAGAAGAATGCGTTTAGAGATAGGAAAAGTCCCAAACAAGGAATCTCTACAGCTTTTGCAGCTTTGGTCAGTGTCTAAATCAAGTGCCATCTTGTGGCCACTGGGATCCATTGTAATGAGGCACTTGAGTTTTAATGTCTCCTTGGAGGCCGAGAAATTGGCCAGGAGACAGCCCAGAGGTGTAGAATGCGGAGTGCAGTAGAAAATGAGTACAGTAGAAAAAGGGACATTTAGGTTTAATGTCTCCTTGGAGGCCAAGAAATTGGCCAGGAGACAGCCCAAGGGTGTAGAGCATGGAGGTTTGGGTCATGAGGATCCTGTGTCGAGGGTGAGAAAGGGCAGTCAGTCCTGGTAGAAGAAGAGTGACAGCAAAGGGCATTCCCTTTGCTGCCCACCTTCTTTTCAAGAGAAAAGCCACCAACTAGCTAGAGGAGCATTCTCCAATACCTGGGGGGCACGAGAAGAGTTCCCTGGGCCGGGCGCCTGGGCTTCATAGAGACTGGAGTTGTAGAGAGTAGTCGGGAGAACCATGGAAGTAAGCAGGACAGACCCACTGACTCACCCTGAATTGAGGCTGGTGTTGGATGCGTTGGTCTGAATCAACAAAAGGAGAGAGTCCCGGAGGCATCCAGTTTTGGCAGGTCTGGGAAGGGTGGTGGGAGCCAATCAACCCAAGAGAGGGGATCGTCCGATGGTCTGGCCAAGACCCTTCCTGGATTTTGGCACCATAATGAAAGAAAGTGAGCCGAGATGCCAGGTGCTGTTCAAGCTTTATTAAAGAAAGAAATCTGCCGGGCTATACTTCAAATGGAGGACAGCCTAGGGCTGCCCTGAAAATGGGGGAGCGCAGCAACAGTGGGTTTGTGAGAGTTTATATTAGTTTTTGGGTGCAAAATGTATGGGGGGAGGGGCCATTAGGTTGATATAACTAGGTGGAGAACTATGCCGATGCAGAAGCCAGGAAGTTGTTTCTAAGTCACGAACCTTCTCTTAAAGGGAAGGGAGGAGGGGCTTGGTGCCGGAGTGGAAGATGAGGCCAGGCAGCTATTTTGTGCTGATGCTTATTGTGTGCACAATGGTGCCGGCCACATCCAAAAGCCATCAGTTAAGTCTTGAGAACTCTGCCCTCATGAATGGAATTAGCACACTTATGAAAGGGCTCTAGTTGAAGGGAGTGTTCTCTTGCCCTTCTGCCGTCCACTATGTAGGGACACAACAGTAAGGCATCATCCAGAGGATGCAACAGTAAGGCACCATCTTGGAAGCAGAGAGCAGTGCTCATCAGACACCAATGCCAGTGCCTTGAACTTAGACTTCCTAGCCCCCAGAATTGTGAAAAATAAATTTCTGTTGTGTATAAATTACCCAGTCTATGGTATTTTGCTATAGCAGTACAAATGGACTAAGACATTATTAAAGTAGAATTTTAAAATTTCATTTTCTAATTGTTTGATGCCCATACATAAAAATAAGATTGATTTTTGTATATTAATCTTGTAGTCTGACTTTACTAACATCACATATTTGTTTAAATAGTTGTTTTGCAGATTACTTAGGATATTCTATATAAGCAGTCATGTTTCTGTATGTCTCTAGAAATAGAGACAGTTTTACATCTTTTTTTCTGATCACTATACTCTTTTCTGATGCTGTATTGAACTAGCTAGTACCTTCAATACAGTGTTGAATGTAAGTGATGAAAATGGGCATCCTTGGCCTGTTTAGGATATTAACAGGAAATTGTTCACTATTTGACCATTAAATAGATTTACCATTAAGTTGTTAGGTAAACTTTTTTTTTTAGCTATAGGTTTTTGTAGGTACTATTTATCTGGTTGAGGAAGTTCCTTCTATTCCTAGTTTGCTAAAGGTTTTTATCATGAATAGGTAAATATTGTCAAATGATTTTTCTAAACTCATTGAAATGCTGTTATAGTTTTTCTCCTTTGTTGAATTAGTATGGAGGTAGTTATATATATATATTTTTAAACATATCATTTATACACAATAAAATTCACCTGTTTTTAGCATACAATTTAAGGAGTTTTAGTAAATTTTTATAGTCATTCCACCATGATCATAATGTACTTTTAGAACATTTCTATCACCCCCCAAATAAATCTTATGCCTATTTGCAGTCACTCCCCATTCCCATCCCCAGCCTCAGGTTACCACTCATTTACCCTCTTCTTATTTGCCTTTTCTGGACATTTCATATAAATGGAGTTACAAAACTTTTGGTCTTTGTGTCTGGCTTCTGTCACTTAGTATAATGTTTTTGATGCTCATCCATATTCCTTTTTATTGCCAAATAGTATTCCAGTGTGTGGATATACTACAATTAATTTTTTTATTTTTATGTTTCAGGTGGGGTTTTGTTTTGTTTTTTTCTCTTTTGGTGGCTATTTGGTACAGAGATTGAACCCTGGACCTTGGTTCAGCACTAAGCTCTAACCAACTGAGCTAACTGTCTAGCCCTGATATACCTCATTTTGATTATCCGTTTACCAGTCTGTGGACATTTGAATTGTTTCCAATTTTTGGGTTTTATGAATAATGCTGGTATGAACATTTGCATCCAAGTCTTTGTGTGGATATGTATTTTCATAGATATATAGGAGTGGAATTGCTGGGTCTTATGGTAAATCTATGTTTAATTCTTTGAGAAACTGCCGAACTGTTTCCAAAGTGATCGTATCACTTTACATTCCTGCTGCCAACTTTACATTGATTTTTGGATGTTAAAAACAACCGTGCATTCTTAAGATAACCCCATGATGTATTTTCCATCTTGTATTTGCTGGATTTGGTTTGCTAACAATTTTTAAGGATTTCTGAGTCTGTTTTCTTGTTATATTCTTGTCAGGTTTTGTTACTGAAATTATCACAAAGAGTTTGGGAAGTATTCTCTCCACTGTTTCATGAATGAGTTTTACAGAATTCACCAATAAAAAGTATCTGGGCCTGCGCTTTTTTTTTGAGAAAAGGTTTTTTGATAATAATAAATAGATTTTGATAATAATAAATAGATTTATTTTGATAATAAATCTAGATTATTTAGATTTTCTGTTTTATTATCAGTTTGATAAGTTGTATATTGCAAGGGATTTGTCTGTTTCATCTAAATGGTTGAATTTGTTGGCATAATGTTGTTCATAAACATTTCTCTAATACTCGTAATGACTGTAGGATCTGTAATGATAATTCATTCCAGATATAGACAGTTTGTATTCTCTTCTTTCTCTCTGTCTCTTTGTCTCTCTCTCGATTAATCAAGCTGGGTTTTTTTTTAATATTATTGATAATTTCAACAAAACAAATTTGGCTTTCTAATTCTTTCTATTGTTTTTCTTATCTTTATTATTTCCTTTCTTCTGTTTGCTTTGGATTTGCTCTGTTCTTTGTTTATTAGCTTCATAAGACAAAGCCTTGGGTCAATGAGAGATTTTTCTTTTCTAACAGTACATAATTCTGTGTAAACTCTGCTTTAGCTCATCTCATAGAATTTGATAGGATTTCATCAGATTAGTTAGTTGTGTCATTTTGGGGGCATTATTAGAATGTTATGTGTTCTTGATTTCTAATTTAATTCCATTGTGGTAAGAAACAGAGTCTGTGGATTTCAGTACTTTTAAATTCCTTGGACTTGTCTTATGGCCCATCATATGGTCCATTTTGGTGAAGGCACCTGGACACTTCAAAAGAATGATATTTTGCAGTGTTGGTTTTAATGTTGTTAAGCTCTTAATTAGGTTAAGTGAGTGATAGTGTTCAGATATTTTATGATTTCATTGATTTTTTTTGTTCTAGTTTTATCAGTTGTTATGAAAGGGGTCTTAAAAATCTCAACTGTGATTGTGGGAATTTCCATTTCTCCTTTTAATTCTTTCAGTTTTGCTTTATATATTTTCAAATTCTTATCAATTTTTTTTTTCGTTTTTTTTTTTACTGACCCGTAACGGGATCGCAACCCTCAGTGTCGCCCCCGTACCGGACCCGGACCCCCGCGCCTCGCTCAGCCAGTGCGCAG